>NW_022900927.1:28257264-28411777 GCF_012274545.1 Fukomys damarensis | reverse complement strand
CCCCCCGCTTCTCATTGCCTGGCTGGCAGATGGCCTTGTTCTCAGAATAAACCAGGATGAGACCCGGATACTAAAACCATGCAGAATCTTATTATTTGTGACTGACATTATTAGGGATGTGCTCAGAACCGTATTTTAACACGGCTATGGGGAGCTGCCAGGTCCTGTTGAAACCACCCGACGCTTTTGTACTTCTGCTGACTGCTGTTGCTTTTTTTTTTTGCAACCTGAAAATTGGTAGGAAACAAAGACTGACCCTGGAGTTGCATCATGTGTGAGATGTTCAGATCAAATTACAACCGTTCTAGGCAGGATAATTTTTTTTTGTTGCAATTCTTTCCAGTTGAATCAGTCTCATTTCACACATATCTCTATTCCTTCTCTGCTTTCACCCTTCCCTTGCAACAAAAAGGAGCAAATAAAATCTCAAATCTTACACATTGGATCTGTTCTTTGATTTAGGGATAAGGTCTAGTTTAAATGTAATATTTAAGCAGGCATGGCACAGAATACAGTAACTCAGACCTATTAAGTAGAATGTTTTCATGAAAGGTATCTGGACCCTTGATTTAGCAAATAAATTAATTATGTTAATTGAATCTTCTAAGTGATCCTTACTTGAAAGCAACAATACTACATGGATGTGTTTTGCTAGTAAATTATCCTAGACTTATGTCTTGAAGTTCATTGACAGCTAAAATAGGAAAATATTCCAAATAAGTTGCTGCCTAACAAAGCAGTGGGCAGTTTTCATGATTTCACTGATTTGTGAAAAAAATGCACAAAACTTAAGGGTTTTTAAAAAATGTGTATGCATTTTTATTTTTTACCTAGAGTGTAAAAAGCTTAAGCTAGTTTGAAAGATTGAGGGCTTAAAGGAAAAGGCAGTAAATCCAATGGTAAATATATCTTTATTGACTTCATTTATCATGTTTAATCTAATAGTAAAAGAACCACCCAGATGGTCCTTTTAATGTTCCTTTCAGTACTAAGAATTTGTGAAACATCTTTTAAAGAGGAGTAGGTGGTGTATGTAGAAAAAATAAATGTGCTATTTTGGCTTCTAGGGAGGAGAGGAGGGAAGCAATTATTTTTAGAATCTGTTCTAGTTGCACACAGTTTTATAAGAAATAGAAGAATGTTTTTAATGTCAGTGAATCCTTCAGGGGATGAAGTCTGCAGAAACACATCTTTCAAATCCTCATGATTTCAGAGTATGCGTGTAATTAATGTGTACATGTGTGTACACACATGTATATTCCCTCATGAATGTAGGAGGTGATGAGGCATGCACATATTAGCCAAGTTACTTGGATAAAAAGTAGTTACACTTTAGTCCACTTTTTATGAGAAAGTAATGGCTAATATAGCATTCCTCACTCAGAGGGAGCTACAGTGGGAATGAAAAAAAGAGACAGAACAATGAAATCAATTAGAAAAAAACATTGACCCATACTGTTAATATAATTGTGGGAGATTAACTGAGTAAACTGACTGGAATGTTCCCCCGAACAGGAGCAGCAAGTATGCACGATCCTCTAGCAGAATATTTTGGTGCGCCACACTCTACCTTGACTTTTTTCCCTGATGACTAAATGCTTATAAAATTAGATTTTCTTGTGTTAGAAAACATGATTAATAATACCTTTACCTACAATACAAAATAATATGTTTGCCTGGGCCTCAGGAGAATCCTTTGCCACAAGCAGCATTTTTACATGGCCTTCATCTACTGTAGAATTTTTCTCCTTTTGGATTGCACTAATGATTCTCTCAAGCCCTTACAACATCATTCCCGTTCTAGTCCATATACTGCATATGACGAGCATTTGGGTACTCAAAGAATTTTTAATAAAAATTGTCTTTCATATTGACTTTAGCTAGTCAAACAAATATTGATCCTGATGGTGAAAAGATAATTTATTCCTAGAGAAGTTCCTTCCAGTCTATTAAAAATCATAATTTGTATGTGGACTTGGTTATACCATTTTATACATTGATTATATATGAAAGTTACATGTACCATAATATCAGCTTTGAGTTATGTAAGTAAAAAATTTTAACAGATCTACCCACCGTGGAGTTTATGGGTAGGATTTTTGTTTTTTGTTTTTTATATTTTAATGCTTACACACCAAAATATTGATATCTTGATTTTTTTCTGATCTTTTTTATTTTCTCAAGGAAATTTTTACCACCCAACTTTCAGCCCCCGTCCTTCCCTTTACCCTCCAACCTCCAACATCTCTGTGTAGGGTCTGATAGCCATTCATTTACTCTTGTCTGTTCACTGCATTTAATTGAAGCAAGGTCTCCTTCATCATTATGTTGGTGAGCCATTTGTCCAGTAAACATTTCATTTGTGGATTATGGACTTCACTTCTCCTAGTAAAGCAAAAGGAAGGTGGTAGTGAGGTATTTGGGAAACCCTAGAATTTTTTAGTATGTTTCTTGTCTATTTAATGGACATTTCTTAAACTCCCATTTACTTGGCCCAGTGTGGGTGTTGAGGGTCTAAAGGAGCAAGAAAAGTCACTGCTCTTAGTTGTGAACTGTCCAGGATGTGGGAAGAGTGTACATGGGCTGGTTACATCCCCAGCACATGCCGCCTAATATAATACAACGATTCTGTAAGAAAAGCCAGCTAAGTAAATGTGAAAACATCTAAGTAAATGTGAAACATCTACTGTAGTCCTGTGAACGTTGTCCTCATGCTTGACCCTTTTGCACCTCTGATGCTGCTGTCTTCCCCCTTATTAAAGTTCCTTTTTGTTTGCCCTTGAGCTACCACATCCCCCACACACATACATCCTTACTCCCTCCCCATGATTCCCCAGATCCTCCCTCCCTTTACCCAGTCCACTCCCACTATGTTAGTTTCTCCTTAGTCTGGTCTTTGTGTGTTTTCTCTCCTTACTCTTTAGCCAGTGTACTACCTCCAGTCCTCTACTGTCTCCTCAATTGAGACTCTTCTGTTTGTAGTTTCCCACTGGTGACTTGTCTGTCTTCATATCTTTGGCCCTTTCCTCATAGCAGTTGCTGTTAGAATCTTGGGTTACTGGAACATGCCCCCCCATTCTGTGAGGAGTCTGGATGAAGAAGCTATTACTTTGTGAGATTCCAAAACACAAAAAAGTGCCCAGCTCTTAATCCACTAACTGCACCATCAGATACCAAACCGTGTTCTCCCTCCCATTGCCCCAACAAGATTAGATAACTTTTAGCTTTGATGTTCAGTATATCTTTCTCATCTTTTTTGAGATACTTTTCTGAGCACACAGAACTCTTGCTTCTGTTGCTAACAGTTTCACCAAGGCATCTTGTCTTATTGGTGAACATCTGTCAATATAAGTCTGTTGGGTCTGTTTCTGATTTTCTTGGGGATGCCTCACTAGGTGGCAGCTAACAACAGTCTTTGGAGGAGAAAAACCAGGTTGCAGTCCAGTCTTTAATCAAGTCAGGGCTATCTACTCATCTTCTGTGCATCTGAACAGTGAAGTTAATGATAATCCCGAGCATGCAATGAGATTCTGTAATAAAATGCCCAGCACACTGCTCAATGTAGAGAAAAAGTTCCACGAACATTGGCTGTTATCATTATAAATGTGTTACTTTGTGAGATTCCAAAACACAATTATTATGAATTAGTGGCTGTTGGAAGAGGAAAAGTCAGATCAGAGTTCAGAAGTTAGGTGTTTGATCTATAAGTCATGGATCGACTCCTGCCTCTGTTGAATACAGTTCTTTAAGATGCCTCTTTTATCTAGCTATAAAAGAAACTATTTATTCAAGGCTTTGGAGTTTAAAAGATTGGTCAGATCCAAGTACTTGGCATCCTCAGATTCTTTATTCTGTTTTCCACAAGGCAGCTCAGGCAGTCTATACAAAGACTGTTTTCTATGAACTATGATAGTTATTGAATGTGATTTGCATTTTATTGTTCTTGTTTTTTGTCTGTGTTTGTTGTCCTTTTTTCTTTAATCTTTAATCCCGTCTCTGGTCTGCAGATGGTCTATTACAGGGCAGTTTTATGCATTGTCCTCTTCAGAAATGCTCATTAGGTGGTAGGAGAACAAGTACTGAGGACTTTCCTGTCTGTTCTTGAAGTGTGTCCAGATTTGTAGGACTTTGTTCAAGGACTGAGCCTTCGATACAAGTTCCTACACAACCCAGCACTAACTTTCTTGTCTTCTCCAGGACCTACAAATAGAACGCGAGAGGAGTTCATATAATATATCCGGTGGCTGCACAGCCCTCATTGTGGTGTGCCTTTTGGGGAAGCTGTATGTGGCAAATGCTGGGGACAGCAGGTAAGCAAATTAGTTGTCTGGTTCTTACTTATTTCTACCGCTTTCTGGTAATTTTTATCTTTCCGTTAAAATTAAAAGGTTGGAAATAATTTTGCTTAAGATTTGTTAAGAAATACAAGTCTTCTGTGTTCTAGTGCAAAAGCACTTAAGAACAGTCAGATTGGTCAAGGCAGACTTGTTCAGAGTAGTAGTTCACACGTATACCTGTAGTTGCTCTAAATCCCTGATATTCAATTTTATTTATTTATTTTTGGCTTCAGAACCTGTTTTTCAGTGAAAACTTAGCAAAGGCAGAATATGTGAGAGTAATATGGGGGAGGCAAAGGATTTGGATGCAGTGGACATTTGAAGAGGAGCCTGGCAGGACTCGCCAGCTGGCTGCACTTGCCCACAGTGACTTTGCAGTGTCCCCTCCCAGGAGCCTGGAAGTTTCTCCTTTTATGCGTCAGCTCTTAGAAGCTGCAGTCTCACCTCTTCTGAGTTCAACTCAAGGGAGCTGTGGCCGAGAGATCATGATTAACCCTTGCTTTATCCAGCAATGCCAGGGAATAAGATAAACTTGTATTTTAATTTTATTTTAAATAATGATACTTCTTCACTTTTGATGTTTTAAACACTTACAAAATTACAAAATTTATGGGAAACGTTCTGGTGTATTATACTGTTCTCTGCCTCTTTAGTAATGAAATAGCTGACTGTATACCATAGCCTTTTCCTGAAGACTTAACTCTGTATTCTGAAAGCAACAAAAGTACTGGACTTCAAATATCATGGCCTCAGAGAAAGAGCAGTTTTCCAATTAGGGCTATGGTTTTGGGATTCTCTCCTTATCAGTTTATCTTGTTGCTGGCTGTCTCTGTAGCCTGGAAAATCAGTGCCCTTGAGATAGTCAAGAAATTCACCCCAATCTTACTTCCATTGACAAAGCAAGTGACCAAGGCCTGAGTGTCTCTGTTTTTCTTAGTGAAGTATCCTTTCTCAGTCTCATCCACTGAAGACCCCAGAGGACAAAAGGGAGTGAACATCAAAGGCAGCAGCTTTGGGGATTTAAAGATGAATGTTTTAGAAGATCCATTTATTTCAAAAGTACATGTGGATTTTCCATTTTATATTTAACATGTCTTGGATTTCAGTGTAAAATTTTGCACAGTAAATGGAAGTATGCATAAAATGCTATATTTATCTCCTAGCCTCTATCCTCTGTATTCACTCAGGATGCTGGCAGGAGCAGGCTCCAACCCAGCTGCATCAACAGTGAATGAAGAAGGAAAAAGGAACTGGCCAGGAGAGTAGAATCCTCCAGGAAGCGTTGGCCACCCTGGGCCTGCAGGGACCAGGGAGGAAATGCCATGGCAGAGTCTCAGGAGAATGGCAGCTACTAATGAGAGGTCACTGGGTAGGAGTTACAGGAGAGAGTGAAGAAGTACTCTGTTCTCTTTTCACCTCTCAGCTGCCTATTTCAGGCCAGAGCTTCCTTTTGGTTGAGCTTGGCTTGAAGCAGGCTGACAGGGATCCCTGGGAGAGTTGTCCGTTGAGTTCAGCCCACCGGGTACAGATACAGACCAAGACTCCATCTTCATGATGGGGTCAGTGGACTGTAACCAGCACATCTCCTTTCCTTCCTTGCCTACCCCACAGTTTAGCACCTTCTAGGCAGGAATGGGCAGCTTTTTAAATACACACCAAGAAGCAGACTGGCCTTTTGTTCAGTTTTGGATCAGGTGCTTTTTGGGTGACAGATGAGCATCTGAGGTAATTCCTTTCTGTTTTGATTGAACAGACTGGAAGGATGATTTTTCTGTCACATTCACACCTGCTCCTATGGTCTTTAAAGTGAGGTGCTTTCCTAGCCCATGTAGGGACTAAGCAAGTAACTGTGTCTGCTCTTTGTACAACTGGCAGGCTCGTCCCTCACCCCCAGGAGAGGAACCTCTCACCAGATGACCTCAGACTTAGAAGTTAACTCAAATTCTATGCCCAGAATATCTTGGTGTTAGATTATCTATCCTTCCTCAAGACTCAACTACTACAATGTCTTTTCTTAATTTAAAACATAGTTTTTCCTTCAATGTTCCA
Organism: Fukomys damarensis; assembly: GCF_012274545.1. Taxonomy (NCBI): domain Eukaryota; kingdom Metazoa; phylum Chordata; class Mammalia; order Rodentia; family Bathyergidae; genus Fukomys; species Fukomys damarensis. The sequence goes on along the minus strand of NW_022900927.1, from coordinate 28,405,391 downwards.
AGCCACTTAACAGAGCCAGTTACCTAGCCAGGACATCTACATCCCAGAAGCTCCAGTCCTCCATCCAGTGTCAAATGCTCATCTTCTGGGTTCTTGCTCTTTGCCCCACCCCCACCCCTACCCCATCAATTTCCAGACCTTGATTTCCTCATCTGTACAGATGGTGTTACTGGACTAGATAACTTCTAAAAATTCTGGCATTCTGAAGATTATCTTACACAAACATGTTTGAGAAAGTAACGTAATACCATTAATGTTGATCTTTATATATATATATATCTCTTTTATAACTTGAGCTAATTTTTGAAATTTTAGTTTAACTGAACTCCTTGTTTTTCTAAATGTCCATAAAAATATGTTTTTCCTTCCTTCCTCCCTTTTTTCTTTCTTTTACAGTGCTAGAAATCATATTCAGGGCATCACACATGCTAGGCAAGTGCTGTACTACTGCAGTACCCTCAGGCCTACATTAATTTCTAATAATTTACTGCTAGATAGATAGACTGATTTTTCAGACAGGGGCCCCATAAATTGCCAAAGCAGGAATAAAACTTGTCATCCTCTTGCCCTTCAGCCTTTCTAGTGTTGGGATTATGTGTGTGTGCCACCATTCCTGTCTTCTAGTAATTTTGAAAGCAAATGCATTTTCCTTTAATAAAGCTGTAAGGCACAAAATAAAAATTATCCTTTGGTTAAACAGTAACTCTAAAATCTAGTAAGTTTAAATGTATTTGTAGTATTCAGGTCCTAGTATCCAGATACAAATTCAGGACTTTGTAGCCATTTGGATGGGTTTTCTATTCATATATAGATCATATAAAAAACTAAGGATAATATGAATTGGTATTTATATGTTCTGTCCAAAAGATTATGTGGGACACTTAAATCTTCAGGTTGCCATTTGCAGTTGTTTTATAATCAATGGATAGTTGATACTATATGATAGAATCATTGCAATGTTATGCACTTAATCGTGTAGGTACAGTGGTACCTTAGTTCATGAACACTTTTGTGTATGGACAACTTGGTTCACAAACTGAAGCTTTTGGGAAAATTTTGCTTTCCTTTGTGAACTCTGCATTGGGTGACAGACAGTACCGTGGCCATCTTTCCTTCATGAACAGGGGCACAGCCATCTTTTCCAGAATAGTGGAAAAAAATAAGTTTGTAAACCGAGGTACCACAGTATTTGAGTTTATAAAACTGTGTAGTTATTCCCAAGAAAGAAGAACTAAGTGAACTTTTTCCTATCTATGAAATGTATGCCTGTTATCACTTGTGGACAAGCAGTCAGTAATCCAAAAGCTCGGTTTAAACAAATGTTTAGAGCTGACAGGAGATTCTGGCAGTAGGGCTCTGATTAATTAAGTACTAATGTTTCTTTTTTATTGCTAGATTTTTAGCTGTCATGCATTTACTTTAAATCTTGACAGTTTTGAGAGTGAAAATAAATCTTTGTTCTGTGTTTCCTACCCCATAATTATTTATGCTCAGTGAGAGAGAAGCTTTGTGCTGGTTCGGTGCAAAAGCCACTGGTAGTCGATAACATTCTCCAAGCCACTTGGCTGTGTTTCATCTGATTGACCATGAGGCATATGTGTAGTCAAGAGTTGTCTTCAAGAAATATTGCTGATGCTGTTTGTGGCTCACCAATGTTTGAGTCACTGGCCATCCTCGATATAGGTTGGTCCTCAGTGACGTGTGTGACATTCAGTGGTCTGATCTGCAGCTGGGGACAGACTTCTTTTTTCTGGTCAACCAAGCTAACCAGCCAAAAAGACACGTGCAGTAGCTGCATGACACTCACAGGTTGCTTTGTTTTTTCAAGGCAAAGGCAGCCAACTCAACACCTAGGGCTCTTAGGGACTAACAAAGAAGCAGATGGTGGATGGATTTTCACTTCCAGCAAAAATGAACCAGTAGCATGCAAATGTCATGCAAAGCGGTATGCAAACTATCACCGTTGTGTTTGAGTCATCAGCTCTGTAGGGCTGTGTGTGTTCTTCAGTTGAGGAAGAAGGTACTGTACTCCATATGAACAAATGATTTCATTTTATTTCTAGAGAACTAAGGCACCGAGGAAGCAAAGCTATTATTACCACTGCCATTATTACCACTTATTTCAAATGCTGTCTAAAAGTTTGGTACGTGAGATGAGCTGAAAATTATATAAGATTTGTTAAATTCTTAATTTCCCCCTTGCCAGAATTACAGTAACAGCAACAGTAAGACAGCTAATAAGTGCTAAGCACATTGTAAATACTGTAACAGAAGATCGTATTTAATTCTCTCAATATAGTGAGAAGGAGGCAGTGTTAATATCACATAAATACAGTTTACAAAAAATATTTGAAGGTGAAGTGATTTGCCTGTGGTCCCCAGTACTAAGGAGCAAGACTGCCATCCAGGCCAGGGCTCAGTCAAAACATCTTGTCCTCCGTGTCTGTACCCTATCCTGGGATCTCCCATCCATGCCAGAACTCACAGGGCTTATTGTTTTTCTCATTTTAACATTGCCAAAGCAAGAATTTCTAATTAACATTTTCCTTCCTTTTTATTTGTACGTAAAATAACAGCATGCCTTATTTGTTAGTGGTATTTTAGATTTCACCTAAAATGGATTATGGGTGTAAGTGAGTACATTTAGAGGTTATTTTAAATGCATTGCAGTCGTCAGGCTAATTAGCTCTGAGTGATCCAGCTCATTCATTTGTGATAGAAGAAAAGTTATTTTCTCAAAATCAGGGCTTCTGTGGCCTTCCAGGTATCCCAAAGTTTTGAGCCCCTTTTAAGTGTAGTTGCCATTTTGATGAGTTGATTGAAAATAGATCGAGCATCTCCTGGATTAGTATTCTATAAATAGTTACTGCCAAGATGTCAGGCTCTATTTTATTATGTTTATGATTTATTTGTAAGCAAGTGTGTCACAGTCCTTTTCAAAACGAGCCCACAGACTCCTGAGAACACAACGTTATCATCTGCTTAAAGTCCTCCTAGAAAAGGTGGGGAGGTCAAATGTGCTCATAAATTAGCTCTTTACAAGTATTCCCGGCATTGTTTAAATGAAGCCTGAGAGTCCAGCGAGGATGAATTTCTTTCATTTCTCTTTCACTCATTTTAGTTTCTGGAATTGCCACATTTAAGTGAAAGCTTTTTATACTAGGTCAGAGGTGAATTCCTATGGCAAGTCTGAATTTTCTTGAGGATAGCAGTTGGGTATTAAACAAGACTTACATTTCCAAATTCAAAACCAATTACACATCTGTGGTGTCTTCTCTCAGGCTTTTCTCCCTTTGCTGATGTAAAAGGATAATGAAACATTATGTAACTGCCTCCATCCCATGGGAATGTAAAGAACTATTCATTCCTTTTCATGTTCACAAATTTCATCAGTGACCAGTACAGAATCTTCCCGAAGCTTCTCTCTCGCTTATAAGTGGGTTACCTACCTACACCAGCCAGTTGGCTGCCTCTTTGATGGTAGCCTTCCTCCAAGTTCAGAATATGTTTGATCTTCTTCCATTGACTACATTAAATTCAATGCACTTCTCGTTTTCTTTAACATCTCTCACTTTCTTTGAAAAATAGCATACAGAAGAACCAAGATTAACCACTATTCTCTACTATGAAAGTTGAGTTACGGTTTCTACCTTTTCTGCACACCCTTCCCTCCAGGTCTTTTTTGTGTGTCTTTTACATATTCTCTTGGCTATGCCTATATCCTGGAGAAAGGATTCACAGAGAGAAAATAGTATTATCAAATGATCACAGATAAATGCAGAAATAGACAGAGAGACTAGTTCACGGCTCTAAACAATTTTTTTTTTTTTTTTCTTACCAGGGGTCAAACTCAGGACCTTGCCCCTTTGTGAGGCAGGCAGCAGAACCACTGAGCTGAATCCCCAACCCAACCTTCAATGTCAAGCCAGTCACTATACAGAGAGTACCTAGAGCCCCCTACCCCTACCCCGTATTTCCTCCCTTTGGATATTTTTTCACCTCTCCCTGATCCCCATCACTCTAATTTTATGGCCCTCAAAAAAGTGTCCTCAAATTAGCAACAGCACCCCGAGACTTGTTTAGAAAAGCAAATTCTATGTCTCTGTCCCAGACCTATGAAATCAGAAACTTGGAGGTGGTGACAGCGGTATGGGGAGACAGAAATCTGTGTTGTAGTAAGTCCTCTGGGTAATTGTAATCCATGCTCAGGTTGAAGGATCACTTTTCTAAAGTCTTCCCTGGGGCATCTGAGAGAGTCATGAAGGTACCACTGTACCCTCAGTTTTTAAATTATGGCTGTTCCTGGTCTAAAGGCTGAAGAATCAGACTCCGCCAATACCGTGAGGCAGATTCAGCCACCCATGCTGCAGTCAGGCAGTACGTGCAAGAGAGCTACCAAAGCCCTTGTTCCTTCTCCCACTCCAACAAGCTGCTGCTGTGGTCAAGGGGCCTTGCCTTCCTCCGTTCTGTGACTGAATCTCTTTTTTGCCAGCCTAATTTAGAACATGGGTCTTGTTCATCTGAAAAGTGGGAGATAGTGTAAGAATTCTGGCATGGTCCAGCTCCTCTCTCAGCCTGCACTTGCTGCTCAGTGGATCTGAGGCCCCCATTGCCCCTAACACTGGGCCATGCTTCCCTTTTCTGGCATGGGTGAGACATGCCATGTCTCTTAGTGGGCCAATGGGGAAGAACAGTTGTGGCCCCAGTTTCACCTAAAATTGTGCTTTTAACGCCTTGCCTTTTCTCTTAACCCACTGGGAAGCTGAGCTGGGAAGTCTCCTGGAGTTTGTTTTTGAAATGTAGTATTTGCACTTAGAAATGTTGGCATGTAGTTGTTGTCAGGCTCATGACCTTTTCTATCCCTTGTTGCAAGGTTAGGGTAGAACAGTGGGTTAATGTCAGGCGGGAGATTTCTAGTGGAGAACTCCAAAGATCTGCCCTTTGCCCACTCCATTCTTCATCAAGCCATGGCACCAAATTTCCAGATGATGTGAAATCAAGCAAGATGAACGAGCAAAATTCAAAAAGACCTCAGTGCTTGAGAAGGGAAACTAAACCTAACCAGATGAAGCTTAATCACAGTGAAGATAAAGTATAACTCCTGTTGAAAGGAAAAAATAATGTAACAGCATGGGAGAGATAGCTTTTCAATGGCTCACTTTTTTAAAAAAACGTATTTAAACAAATAGTAAATTCAGTGTGGTCAGTATTGTGAGGTAGACACCAGAAACCAATGCAATCATGGCTGTGATGTTTGAGATATAAGTCAAACCTAGCTACTGTTTTTTAATTGGCTTACTTTGTTTCAAGCACTCTTTCCAGTTTCAAGGGCTTTAATGAATAACCTCATTAATTCTCATGCCAAGCCTTTTGGGGGGAGGTACTATTATTTCATTTGACCCATGAAGGCCCTTTCTAGGTGACAGAATTTAATGTGCATGAATGAAGAGTGAAATTGTTCTCCATAGTGAGATTTGGAACCATTTTTAAAGGAACAGGGAAGCTCAGACCAACTAGAATGTTTTTCAGTTGTGTGAAAAAGGTAACTCCAGTTGATGTAAAAGAGATCTTTGAGTGTGTGTCAGATAAAGGAGAAAGCAATAAGGTTTGCTGTCCAGGTGCCCACGGTGACAGTGACAGTACAGAAAGTAGGGTAGTAATAAGAGCAGGGACTCACGCTACCTGAGTTGAGTCATGGCTCTGCCACTTTTTATTGTGTGGGACCCTGGGCTAGTCTCATGTTTTTAATACCTCAGTTTTGTCAGCTATAAAAAGGAGAGGAATGATGACAGTGCTCACTTCCCAAGTGAGGGTTAGCTGAACAGATTCATAGCAAGCTCCTAGCATGGGTCAGGGCCACACAGTGGCTGCTCAGTTTGGGTCACCAATGGACATTAAGAAGAGAATTAATGTGAGGTTCAATTATTCATTAATTGTACCTTTATTCATGTTTGATACATGTTTTCCTATTGTTCTGATAAATTTAAAACGTATTCATATGGATGTCACTATCATTTCTAAAGCCATCTGTTACCTCTTTTGTTACTTTAGTTTTGTCACCATTAGTTTTAGCAGAGATGTAGAGAATTCAGGTTAAGATTGTCAAAAAATGTGAAGAGTCATCTCATCCACTTTCATCTTGGAAAAGAACCCATGTAAATAATGAAAAAGCCTCCAAGTGAACAGCATACCAAATATTTGTCTTTAAAAAGTTCCTCACAGAAAACACATTTCATGCTAAAGAAGATGATATTCACTAGGTAGGGTATGACTATATTAATGCTTTAACAGCTTTTAATTCTTGAAAATAAATTGTTATCATTATGTTGTAGAGATTTTTAAATAATGTATGAGTTCAGCTTAGTAGTTAAGTTTCTTATCTACTTTCAAAATAGTTTTTTCTTGTTTTTTATTTGAGTTCATATCCTTTTGTAATATCCTTAATAGAGTTGAAATACCTATTAAGAATAGATCATTTATATGTATGCCTTAATCCATCTAAAGTTTATGATAAATTTGCATAGTTCACTGTGCATTTACCTGTAGCCCCAGCATGAAAATAAAATATAAGCTGAATAAAGTGACATGGTGGGACAAGATTCAACAAATATTTCATGCCAGCTGTCAGTTGGACATCTGCTGCAATGCCCTGGGAAACTACTGTGAATAAGGCCAACACAGTCCCGTCTTTATACACTGACGGCCCAAGGAGACAGGCATGCAAGCATACATTTATAATGCAGTGTCGTGGCCAAATGTAGGTATTTAGGGACACAAAGCACTGGACTTCAGTGAACTGAGACTGCATTGGATTAAAGGGGGAAAACTCTAACACACATGTAATTTCGCGCTGTCCTTCAAACTAGCAGTGCCAATACACTGCATCAACTAGATTGCCTCACAAGTCTGATCCCATTGTAATAGGATTCATCAACAAACCCCTTTGCTCTGTTATTTCACAATATCATCTTGATTGTAAATAGTGCACATGTCACTTGAGTATGGTTGTCACTTGAGGTCCCATTTTAATGAGACCATACTTATTTTTGTAAAATGTAGCCTTCATTGAGCCATTGTGACAGGTTAGGTAGATTGTCAACTTGATTGGTTTGGGAGCCACCCTGTGGATCAGTAAAGTGCATTCCTGGGTTTGTCTGGGTGGGCTACGGAGGCATGACCTTGGGTACAATATGTGGTCCCTGCCCCCTTCCTCTCTCGTGCTGTTTCCATGCTCAACTTCCTGATCACCATGAACTAAGTAGCTTTGCACCACCATGCCCTTTTCCTAGATGTTCCTAGCTTGTAGCCTGCTTACCGTAGACTGAATTTTCTGAAGTCATAAGCCAAATTAAACCTCTCTTCCATTAAATTGTGGGTGTCAGGTATCTTATCCCACAGTGGGAAAATTGACCAGCACAAAAAATCGGTATCAGAGAAGTAAGGTAGTTGCTGTGACTGTACCTGACCATGTGGTTCTGGCCTTTGCAACTGGTTTGAGGGAGGAGTTTGAAAATGTTTGGAGAATTGGGCTGGAGAAAGTCTAGACGTTTATAAGTAGAACTTGATAGTAACTCCAGTTGAAGTTCGGAAGACCAGAATAAAGATAGGAATGTGGACAGTAAAGGTCATGATGTTTTAGTTGGGAACAAGGATTGTACTGAAAATTGGATTAGGGGCCATATATGTTCTTTGCTGTATTTACATTCTGGCAGAGAATGTGTCTACATTTTTCCCATGCCCTAAAAGTTTTTGTGAGGCTGAATTTAAAGATGGCACACTAATTGATCTGGTGGAGAAAATTTCAAGGCAGCCTAATATTCAGACTGTGACAGGTATTTCTGGTTACTCTCAGGCAGATGTATAATGAAAATCAAGAGCAGAAATCAGAGCTGAAGTATTTAAATGACTCAATTTTGGCCTAAAAAGAACTACTGATAATGTTGAAGCCAAAGCAGATATTGTTGCTGAAAAGACCAATGCCATTAAAAATACATCAGTTAGGGCTGGGGATTTAGCTCACTGGTGCCACTTTCTGCCTTACAAGCGCAAGGTCCTGAGTTTAATCCCTGGTCCTAAAAAGAAAAAAAAAAATGGTTACTTTGAACAGGAACAAGAATAAAGGTATCTATTTTAGGAATCAGGAAGCCCCCCCCCACCTACTGCAGACTCAAAGTTACAATGATGTAATCCTTTCATTTGAGAAGAGAGTCCCTAAGCCTCCAATCAAGAAGGGCTGAATGGCTGCCTAGAGACTTTGTTCCCCAGAATTCATTTCTCTGTGCTCAGCTATCCAGGTACTCAGAGGTTGTACTGCTCTGATCCAGAGGGGCCCAGCTACTGCTTACAGTGACCTTGGCATCATTCACCTAATGCTAGTTTTACCAGCACATAGAATATAAGGGTTGGAGGGTTTTCCACACAGATTTCAGAGGAAGGTCTGGAAAGCCAGACAGTATGCCCCTCAGAGGGAGACAGGGTGTCTCTAAAGCTATTGAAATATAGCTGAAGGGGCAGTGGTGACTTTACGAAGTTGGAGATCCAGAATATGAGGCATCTGCTAGGGGAAGCTTCAGGCAGCAAGCAGAACCAGCCCATGAGAGAGTCTGTGTTGGCTGCAAGCAGCAAAACCATAGGGGTGGAACTGCCCAAGCCCTTTGGAACCACAGATGCCAGACCCAGAGCTCCTGAATTCATGTGTACACTTCTGGGTTTAAGTCTTGCTTTGTCCTGTTCTTTTCTGTTTTCTCTTCTTCCCTTTTGGAATGGGAATGTTTATCTTGTGGCATTATTTCTGGGGAATATGTAACTTGCCTTTTGGATTTTACAGAGATTCACACCTAAGTCTTTGCCTTGAGTCTCAGAGGAGACTTTGATTTAGACCTTTGAACATTTCTGTGACTTGAGGAGGGCATTAATATGTTTTCAGTTATATGTGGCATCGTTACATAATGTTAGGCAGAATTATTTCTTTGTGTTTATTTGGAAAGTGTTTAAGATATTTAAGATATATTTGAGCATCATGTTAATAAGGGGTGGAATATGACAGTTAAGCTAGATTGTCAATTTAATTGGCTTTGGAACCATCCGAGTAATTAATAAAGCATACTTCCGGGAGTATCTTTGTAGGTCATGGAGGTGTAGCTTTAGGGTCTATATCTGATCCTGACCCCTTCTTCTCTGGCACTGCTTCTCTGGTCTGCTTCTGGACCACCTTAAACTAAGCATTGCTCTGCCATGTCATTCCTGCCTGTGCTGTGCTTGCCTTGGAGCCAGAATGCCAAATTAAACTTACCCTTCATTTAGTAGTGTATGTCAGGTAGTTTATCTACCAGTGGAAAAGCTGATGACTACAGAAATCATCAGTAGCAAGTGATATATGAATGTCTTTCTTTTTTCATGGCAAAGTGTTAATATTCACTGAATTGTCCTTACTGTTATACAGTGTGTAGATGATTAGTTTGCTCTGCGAAGTTAACAGGACAACATTGCATTAAGCCTTCAACTTTGTCCTTACTTGTACAGTGGACCCTCGATGACTGACTTGACATATGAACAACTTGGATTACTACTGGAATTTTAGTTTTAACTTACAACCACAGTTTTGAGTTACTACACAAATCCTGGCTGCTTGTGTTTCCAGATGGTCTCAGATACAGATTTAACCCTTAAAGAGTTCTGGAAGGAACATTACAACATCCTTTCCTGCATGAGGTTGAGAAATCCTAGGCCAATATCTCTTTAAAGGCTCTGAGATCTGCCTGTATACAGTAGAGAGACCTTGGAAGCTTGTAGAGGAGCCTGAGCCTTCCTTTGACCAACTTGAGTTATAACCAGCCCTTACAAACAAATTGCGTTTGTAAGCCAAGGGTTTAACTCAGTGATGGAGCACTTGCCCAAGAGTATGGTACATGGTCCATTCATTCCTTTATTCATTCACCAAATGTGTGCTTGTCTTATTCCAGGCACTATCATAGGCATGGGGAATGTAGCTATGAACAAAAACCCTTATAGACTAGTTTGGAATGATAAACAGCAAGGCACAGGAGGAAAATGTTGGCTATGCTTAATGGTGATGATTCCTAAAGAGAAAATAGGACAAGCAACTTAGAAGTCAGGGTGGAGTGCAGCTTCAGATGGTGCAGGGAAGGAAGGCTTCACCCAGGGGGGATGATTGAATAAAGATTGGAAGGAGAATGAGGCATGAGCCTAGCAGATGTCTTGGGTGACAGCCTTCTGGCAGATGAAGTAGCAGAGGCTTTGAACCAGAAATGGTCCTTTTATAGTTGAGGAGAGTAAAATGGACCAAGTAAAGAGAGTGGTACCAGAGGACGTGCAGGCATAATAAGCTTAATTGAATTCCAAAAATATTTGCATGTCTGTTGTGTGCCAGGCACTGTTCTGGGAACTAGAGGCAATTAATAATGAAGATAAAAACCTTTTCTTTCATAGTGTGGGAGGAGGGGGAACTTAAAATAAATAAAACGTATAATTCCTATAAATCATTAAACATTTCATGATAATTGGATGTACTTGAAATGTTTATGCAAATACCTTCCTGTTGTATGAAAGCACTTGATAAATCTTAGGTATTAATAGTGATTAGCAATATATTACTACTGTTACTACTACAAATAATAAAGTTTACAACTTTAATATTGTTCAGTTTATAGTAAAATATAATGTAAGATAAAATAAGTTTTGTATTACAAAATAGATGGCTTAGAAATGAAAAGGCTATGTGAGCTTTTTGGTCAATGTAAAATTGTGTGTAATGAACTTTTCAAATTGCGTTCTCAGCTCTTTCAGGACTGTAGTGTGGAATGTGCTTTATCTTAGCCAGTATTGCTGCCAAATATTAGCAGTAGACCCTAGCATTGTATTCTCATCAGACTGGTGGACAGCTTTCTGAGTTCAAATTGGCATATATCGTAGGGTCCTGCATGGATGCACGAGTGTGTGTGTGAGTCCCCAAGGTTTACTGTGAAAATTTACTTGCTTTGGGATACACTGGGCAGCCTGTAATATTCTCTCTTTAGTGAATGTTTTTTTTACCTAGTGTTTTGGCATGCACTGTTTGTCTCTAAGTAACACAGAGCAAGTCTTTTTTCAGCAAAGCCCTTTAAAAGCCTCCAGGCTTTTGGGCATTCGAAAAACACTTAGGTTTTGTTTTGAGGATTTTTTTTTTTTTTTTGTCTTTTCTTTTTTCCTTTTTCTTTCCAAGACTTAGCTAAGAAGTCAAGGTCAGCACTTCTGGGGAACTCAGCTGTACAAGAAGCCCACAGTCTGGCTGCTAGTCCCAGAGCCTACCGTGACCCTCTGTGCTGGCCTCCTTTTGGCCCCCCAGCTCTTGAACACTTGCTTTTCTCTTTCAATGGCATCCCTAGCAATAAAGGGGCTTTTGGAATTGCAGAGTGGAAACTTTCCTGTCCTGGGCCACCAGGGCTGCCTGCAGATTTGGATGTAAGCAGTTTTCACGTCATTCTATCTCACCACTTGCTTTTCACTCCTGTTTTTCTTCTTTTTTGTGTGTCAGTTTTTGTATAGCTGTTCGTTTTTTTTTTTTTATTCTCCTGCCTCTCTCAATCATGTCAGTCATGTTCTTTGTGATTTTGAGCTGGAAAGTCATAATCGCCCCCAATATTTTAAGGACACATAGTCTTTTTCCAACTAGACTGTTGCATTTCTCAGTGGTAATGAGTCATCCAAAAAATGGCCAGATTCTGTTACATACTTCCCAGATTCTTTATGTAAAGAAAAATTGTAAAGCAAAGGCCAGTATACAAAACAGATAAGAGCACAGTTATGCAGTGGTTAACAGCATAGATAATAGAGACGGGCAAGCTGGATTTAAATCCTGGCCTCCTCCACTTAGCAGAGTGCTGTATGACCTTAAACAAAATACTTAACCTCTTTATACCTTCCTTATTAGTAGAATGAGGATAATGGAGACCTTATCTAAAGGAAGTGTAATGGGAGGATTAAATGATTTAGAGGTGTAAAACGCTAAGCACATTTCCTGGCTTACAGTAAATAGTCAATAGTGTTTATTACTACAGTAGTAGTAATTATCATTAGTAGCATTTTTCGCCCCATCAACAAACCCTTAGAGTTTTTTGTGGAGTTGATAAAAGCAATTGTTAGCACTATTCGCTCAGTGCCATCCTTAACATGTATTACTTTTGTTCATAAGAGACATCGAATTAAATGTCTAAAAATCCCAACAAACATCTTAATACTGTTTTCTAAGATGAGTACTTAATTATATAGCTTGTGAGCTGTCTTTCCAGCAGGCTGAGTTGTTTGTAAGTTTTGTTGGTGACCGGCTCCTCTCTCCTTGGGGACCAACACCTTGCACACATGTTGTTGTGTCAGGCCACTTCTGCGTGTCACAGCTCTCATGCGTCTGCTTAAAAGACTGAAATGTGTTCCTTGCTTTTCCAAACATAGACTTTATAGGCAGCCTCTTTATTGCAAACGCTGGGGTCTGATGGCCCAGGCCTCTCGCGGTGACAGTACCACACGAGGAAGCATTAGGCCCTGCCCTTCTGCAGGAGCACTATTCTTTCTGCAACAGATGTGTAATTACTTTGTGGTAGGTGTTAATTTTGTTTTCGCTGTATTGCCAGCAGGCAGTCTTCTGGTTGAGCCAACGTTTCCATAAGAATTCTGAGGCTCACTGCACAGAGAATGTCCAGCAGTGCTTGGAAGAGAAGAATTGCATTTGTGGGTTTTCCTATCAGCATATAATGCGTGTACATGGGTACATGAAAATGTGCAGTGAGCTGTGCAAAATAAATATATCCCAAGGTAGGCCTAAGACAAATCAGGCAACGGGTTGAAAGAGCCAAACAAGTCCCATCTATCTTCTGTATTATTTAGTATTTCACAGAATTGGACCTTGCTATATTTAGCTTCAGGGATATACTGATTTCTTCCGTAGTGCACTTAGTCCCACTTCCATAAAACAGTCCTGCATTTTCTCTGCCCCAATGTCGTTATCTGTGTCTTTTCCCTGCCTCCTCCCCCTTTGCCTGCATACCTGCCCAGAGTTCTCACAGCTTGCTGATTCCCTTCACATCCAGGATTCTCCCTGTTCCGTGACTCTCGTGACAGGCCTGGTTCTGTCCCTGCCACTTCCTGTAGTACACCGTGCTTCCCCACCTTGCATGTCTTCCTCTATGGTGGAGCTAACTAGCTGCTCTCCGGTCTTTCTTTCTCCTCCTCTTGGGCATTGAGGACTCCACTGACCAGCTTTCTCTGTCGTTAAGCTGTGGCTACACAGCTCAGGTGCAACCAGGGAGGGGTGGGCAGAAGTGAAGCATGACCCACAAAAACCTCTTACACACTGTGATGGTTTGAACTCTGTCCCCCAACAAGGTATGTTTAAGTCCCAAACCCCCCTACCTGGGAATGTGATCTTATTTGAAAATGAGATCTTTGAAACATAAGTTAAAATGAGGCCAACAGGGAAAATATATCTTTTGCGAATGAGAAAGGGACCAAGAGATGGAAAGGGGGAGAGAAGGACATAGGGGAAGTAAAAAAGAATTAAGACATGTTATGTGCATGTACCAACTCTCCACAATAAATATAAATGTCCTGCAAACATGTACCAATAAAAATAAAAACAAAAAAATAAGGCCATATTGGTTAGTCGCTGAATCCAGTGACAGGAGCCTATGAGAAGGCCATCCCATGTAGAAACAAGGAGATACAAGAAAGACAAACAGATGAAGTTGAGGGTAGAGATGACAGTTAAGCCAACACCACAAGTCAAGGAACACCAAGGAGTCTACAACCACTAAAACCTAGGAAAATGTGATGAAGGGTTGATTATTCCCCGGCACCCTCAGAGGACGGCAATCACCCTGACGCTTTGGTTTCAGATTTCTAGACTCCAAAACTACCAACAGATTTCTGCTGTTTGGGCACCAAGTTTATGGTAGTTTGTCACACTGATCCTAGGAACATATTTGCCCCTTCTACCAATGAGAAGTTGACAAATGTTACGGCTTGTATCTAGATGTCCCCCCAAAACCTATGCCCTCAGAGGTGGAGCTTTTTGAAAGTGGCTGGATCTAGGGTGTGTGAACTTGGATGAAGGGTGTATAATCACTAAATCAGTCCACTGATTGGTTTGGCATAATTATAGGTGTGGTTAATGGGAAGTCCCATTCTAGGTGCGGGTGGAGAAGGCTTGTAGCTGGATGGGATAAAAGGAGATGGGATAAGGTAGGCTTGTTTGTTTGTTGCCTTTTGCCTGCCATTCCATGAACTGTGTTTCCTCTGTGATGTCCCTCTGCCATGTTACTTTAGCTTCCATAGGATTTGGTCATTCCACTTCCCCTGAACCCCAGAGCCTAACCAACTTTGCCAGCCACATGAGTCTCCATTACAAAAGGTGCCAAGAGAGAGCTCTGGGAAATGTGTCACTGTATTTGTTCAAGGATCCTATAGAGCAACCTGTTCATTTTATCTCACAGTCTTCTTTTTCTAAAATGCAACAAAGGAGCCCTCTCTGTAGGGAAAGGTAGGAAGTTGAGAGCAGAGTAGTAGTTATTTTTTCAGTTTGGATGCTGGATTGTGTCAGCCGATCCTGTATGTGTCTGTGTTGCCTGTTAGGAAGCCCTTGTGATTCCCTTCTTGTAAATGGAAAGGCTTCTTGGAACATGTTTTTTGCATTAACTTAATTTCTAGTTTCCTTTGATCTTTCTAGTTTTATTTTCCACATATATTTATTTTTATTTTATCCTATATGCATTTATGTAATCTCTCTTTAAATCCCTTCTTGAACTTGATATATTATACATAAATAAAATGCCCTATAAAACACACTTAAAATGTCCAGAGCTAAAGCAATTTTATTTTCCCAGGTGATGCCCTTTGCTGCTTTTCCAACTTCGTTCTAAAGTGCCACTAATCACTTAAAAAATCTAGGATAATTTCCTAACATCCTTTCTTCCTCCCCCTTTCCCCACTTCATCTGTCACAAACTCCTGCCATAACCAGCCGCACCTTTCATAGAATCCATGTTAGAGCCCCACCTTAGTGCCCTACATGGGTTGTCCCTTTGCTGACACCTCCCATTCGCTCCCTGAGACCACTAAAATGCAAGGCTGTACCACTTCCTGTTCAGAGACCTTCAGTGACCTATTTCCAGAGTCAAGGCCATACTCTTTATCCTCTTTTACCTTCTGTCCTTCTTTCCTTTTTTTTTTATTTTTCTTCACTGTTGGGGCCTCAACCCAAAGCCTTCATACTACATCCCAGCCCTTTTTTGTTTCCTTTTTTGTTTTGAGGCAGGATCTTGCTAAATTGGCCAGGCTAGGCTCAAACTTGTAGTCCTCCTACCTCTGCCTCCCAAAGTGCTAGGATTACAGGCATGCACCTTCATGCCTGGCCCTTCTGAAACACTGCTGACCAGACCATGTCCCGACACCTCCCAAACTAACCTGCCCTTAGAAAATGCTTCCACTTCCGGGCTGCGCACCTCCCTCCTCCTCTGTCAAGCACAGCCTTAAGTGTCTACTAGAGAATTGAATTTAAGTGTCACTTCTTCCTTGAGGCAGTTTGTGTCTCCTCCATCCTATCCCATCTGAGACAAATACCTGCTCACTGTGCCAGGGGCCCTGGCTCTGCCTTCCCTGTGTTACTGCTTCACTTTCACACTGCAGCATAATTGGGTCTCTCCCTTACTCCTCTCTCCCCCTTTCTCTCTCTCCCACTTGTCTCTCTCCCTGCCTCCCTCACTCTGTCTTCCTTTATCTCTCTGTTCCTAATAGGCCAGAGCTCATTTGTAGTAGGAATCAAATCTCATCTTTATATCCCCTCAAAGCTCTTCCAGAAGCAGGCTCAACTCTGCTTAGGCCCTTGAAAAAAATAGCCTATGAATAGTATCACTGAAAACCACAGCAATGTTGATCCCATTGCAGTCTTGTCCTGTTTTTACAGGAGCCTGGGAAACTAGATGCCCTTAGTCCAGGGACAATGACAGAAGTGGCCAATTATAGGGAAACACCTCCTCCACTGTTCCCAGCTCTTCTAGGCATTTAATTAACATACCCCCCGCCCAGTGTGACACAGGCCTTGTCAATTCTGCCTCCAAATTACACCTCGAGTAGAGCACTTCTAATCTCCATCGTACCACACTGTTGGTCAAGCACAGACACATCTCTCACTAAATGCCAACAAAGGCTGTGGTTTTCCTCCTTCAGCTCTGTCCTGACTCAATCCAGTTTCCACACACAAGATTAACCTTTGAAAAAATTAAACCCTCTGCTCAGAGTCCTTCAGAGCTGTTGAACTCATCTGAACTTTTTTGCTTTTCATTTTTTGTAGTGCTGGGAATTGAAACAGGGCCTCATGCATGCTAGGCGAGCATTCTACCACTGAGCCATGTCACCAGCCCAGACTCACCTGAGCTCTAAACCTTCCAGCTTCTCCCACTAGGTCCTTTCCCATCTTTCCAGCCTCCCCTAGCCTGTGTGTCCTTCCTCACTGAGCCAGGCATGTAGGACTTCGTCTAGCTCCCTGGACACACCGTGCGGTGTTCGTCTGAGCAGATGCTTCTTCCTGAACTGCCCCGCGCCATCTTTTTCCTCAACCAGTGCTTTCGGCCCCCAACTTCCATTACCAAAACATTCCCCCACCTCCATGGATGGACCATGACTCCTCCCAAGGTTGTGGATACCACACAGCAGAAACTGTTGTCTCTGGTTCCCTCCCCAGTCCCAGTGCCTAGCACAGTGCCTGGCACAAATTAGTACTTAAAGATTGTTTGCCCAAAGAAAGAACAGAAGGGGAAGGAAGAGAGATCTTAGAAGTCCTTAATTTTACCAGGAAAAGTGTGATATTACTGGGACACTCATTACACTCAAGTCACATGGATTTAATTTGAATTCAGTTTTTATGCTTAAAAATTTCAAGCTGCTTTGGAGGCTGAGCCTTCCATGTGCATAGAATGTTTTTGTTCAATATAGCTATTACCCAGCATTTGAGACAGATTTGCTTCAGATTGGTGGTTTGGCTCTGTCCAGCATTTGTGGCCATCATCTTCACTTGCTAATTTAGGGCATATCTAGATTTCCAGTGCACATTTCCCCTGTCAGCAATGTAGGACATAAGCCAGGGGACTTCACTGTCCCCAGACAGTGCCTCTCCACATGTTGGCTCAAGCGTGAGTGATCTCTCTGGGTGCGTGTGTTCTTTCTTTTCTTCTGGGTCACTCCCATTTGTTCTCATTTCACTATTTTTGTCCCTGATAATTGTCTGGATGGAAATTCACCAGAGTTCAACATTTTTAGTATTGCAGAAGTAATACTACTTGCCTGCTGGGGATGCATTCCAAGACTCCCTAGTGGGTGCCTAAAATCACGGAGAATACTGAGCCCTATAGATACTTGGTTTTCCTTGTTATACCTTCCTGTGATAAAGTTTAATTTATAAATTAGTTACAGTAAGAGGACTACAACATTAATAAAATCACATATAGCAGTGTACTGTAATAAAAGTTATCTAAAATAATTTTGCATTTGTGGAATTTCCCAGTTGGCTCTTTTAGACCACGATTGACTGCAGGTAACCAAAACCACATATAAAGAGACTACTGTATTATATTTTACAATGCAGAAGAGAGAGTGGTCCACACTGGCCTGGGACAGAAACCCAGTGCAGGCCAGAGAGAAGATGGCAACTAGAGTGAAGCAGGAATTCTGACCTCCCTGGGAGGTTGTTAAAATGCATCAGTAGGTGTCCCCTGTCTCCTAACAGTGGTTGTCCCCAAACTTTCCTAAAGGTTCAGAAACAACATGCATGGAGGTAAGAAGTAACCATCTACAACAAACAGGAGGAAGCACAGTGTAGTGAAGAAAGAACCCTCGGTGAAAGTTAATGCACAGGTTTCCGTGGCAAAAATGTTGACCTTTCCTGATACTGGTTTCTTCATCTGAAATGAAATGGTCAGACTTTTAAGATTTCTAAACTCAAATTCCATGAAGAAATGGCATTTACCACATCTCTGCCTTATGCACCTCTAGTAAATGTTTAATGATCTGCAGTAAGTTTTGGAGTCACATTAGTGATTTCAAGCTTTCTGTGTCTGACAAGGGTTCTCTCTAATTACCTGCTGAGAGAGAAGGCACTGGGAAGAAATGAGCCGAGAACTGGCAAGAGGCTGTGGCAGTTCGGTTTTATTTTCACCTGCTTTCTCAGGTAGTCAACAGTTTCATAGCTGAAAAGAACCACCCCCACATGCAAATCAGATGATCTGAAATCAGAGTTGCTCCTCCGGACACTGTTCCCACTCATGCCCAATTTTCCAGCCTAGGTAAGTGCTTATCCCTGGGCAGGTGCTGACTTACTTGATCTTCATTGCATACCTTGCAGTAGGTGGCTATGTATGATGGAGGAGGAAGCTAAGTCTTCCAGGGGTTCAAACAGCCCAAGATTACAGGTGACAAGTGAAGAAGCTGGCACTGAACCCTGGTCTACCTGACTTCACCCAGTCAGCTCTCAGTGCAGCTAGACAAACAGTTCCCATGATGGATTCATAGGAGGGATCTCTTGGTTGTTCTGGGAGGTGGTGCATATTGGGCCTAGATAAAACAATTATGTAAAGCAAATTAGAACAATAGAGATGCCCCACACTCTGAGCCAGATTGAGTCAGTTTATTAAGCCAGGAGCTGAGGGGGACTAGTGCCCGAAAAGTTCTTTCAGCAACAGAAAGCAGTTTGATTTCTCCTTTTAAATCATTCTTTCAGTTGGGGAGTGCTCAGGGGAGAGCAAGCAGAATCTTACAGAAGCAGAACCATGCCAGGTTAGTGGTGGGGTGGGGCACAAGGAAGTTTCACACACTAGGTTAGCTATAAAACATCCTGCAGCTGCAGCAAGTTTTCTGCCAAGCAGGATATGGGTTGTGGGTGCTTTGTCCAAACACAAGCACTTTTTTTAAGCACAGGAACAAGCTGGCATTGAGGAACAACATGGAGGTGGCTTGGTTATCTCAACCTGCTTCTTGGTTCTGCTTGTTGATTTCAGACATATCACTTAATGACTCTAAGATGATTCCTCATATGCAGAGTAAGGATAATTATTGCCCTCCTGGGTTGTTAAAGACAAATTAGACAAACCCAGTACAGGTTTCTTATCTGATATTAAAACAAAACACACAAAATTCTAATTCCTTTCCCTTTAAAAATAGGAAGGAGTGATCCTGCAAGATTCAAGTTCAGTTATTTCCTCCAGGGTTTTGTGCCAGCCTCACCCCTCTTGGTCATCAGTGTGTTCTTCCTTATCTCTGCCAGGTGTTGACCTGTTTCTGAATCTCATTTCGTTACACATGTAGCTCTGAACCTCCAAGGGTGTCTACAGTTGAATGAAAGGCTAGGCCTGAGTGAAAGGTGAGCATCTTATTTTTCTTGCTAGCTTTGTGGTTTTCTGAGCATGGAGAAGCTCTCTGGTGGCAGAGTCCCCAGGGGAATGTAGGAAGCCTGGCCTGCTGAGGCCCCTGTCACTCACCTGACTCAGGCCGCTATTGCTGGAAGCCCCATTGTGTGGAGTCTTCTTGGGCAGGCACACCTCAGATGGGGTTTCCACTGCAAGAGCTGTCAAGTACTTGGGTACACACCTGCCCGACTACCTGTGTGAGACAGAAGCCTCTTTGAAAGGCCCTGTGACAAGCCACGTGCACAGTCAAGGATTAGTCAGAAGCCAGACTCGGGCTTAGTTGGATTTTCTAACACAGTGACTCTGAGCTGTTGGCCCCCAGCAAGGCAGTGCTATTCAGGGCACTGCAGAGTAGAGCAAAGATTTGGCCCATACAGAAGGCTCTGCCTGACTGTGGGTCTCAGGACCAGACAGCACCCTGCCCAGAGCCATGTCCATTACTTCACACTGGGGTACAGAGGTCAGTCTTTGTTTCTAATCCTTGCAGCTCTTTGCTTTATCACTACACGTGGCTAATGTATCAGTCAGCGGATGCTAGAGAAACATATAATACAATATATACAAATGCATAAGAATTTACAGATTGGCTTACAGTGGCTGATCAGAGTCGGGTGTGGAAGAGTACAAAGGCTCTGTGTGCTGGGGATCCAAAGGATCCAGTTAGAAGCCTGGAGCTTTGTGCAGTGTCCAGGGCGAGTCCATGTCAGGAGGCCAAAGGGTCTGTGCTAGAAGACTGAAGAGTCAATGCGGGAGGCTGAAGAGTCTGCCCTGAAAGTCAGGACATGATGTCCAAGGTGCAAGTGAAGACCGGAGCTCCTCTGAAGGAAAAAGAAGCAGTCCTTCCTTTTTTGCTTCCCTTCTGTACCATACAAGTGATAATGCTCCCTAGGGTGGGTCTTTCACACCAAGAACTATGCTGAGCCAGTTTAGTTGGGTGTTATTTACTCGAGGTGGCACAGTCAACCATCACAGTCCACCCCTTGTCAGCTTAACATCGAGACACTTTTCTGTAAGCCACAGTCTTGAGATATAAAGCAAATTCATAATTATACTAATATGTTAAAACTATCCTATGTACAAACAAAAGTGCACTGATTCCCTCCCCAGAAAAGAAGATAAGTTTTCTTTGGGTGATGCTTACTCTTTAACATTTCATAGCTTAAACATTATAGGTTTAACAGCAGTTAAGAACCAATATTAATTCTATCAATTTTATATTACATTGGAATCATATTATGAAAGAACTGTTACAGTTACAGTCCTTGTTTCTGTAGCTAATCATTTGGTCACAGATGGTATTTAGAACTGTCTTCTTCTGCCCATTCTATATTTCCTTGGCCTTCATCAAGCACCTCAGCAGGTCTTGATTCTTTCCCTAGTGGATTACCCATACCTTCATTCCTGAAAGTTCTGAGCCACTTGTTCTTCCTGGATTAGGTTGTTGTAGTTTCCCATTGACTTTAATAACAGGGCATGGTAATACTAGGAGGTACCATAAAGGGTCTCCTGTACTCCGAGTATATTCATTCTTCTTTTCCTCCATTGTGGAGTAATAGTCTAATTTCCTCTTAATAGCCTGGGTCAGTCACCTGTGCCAACACTGTAACTCCTTTTTAGCTTGTTTCATCAGAGACAAAAGGAGACCAAAACAACCAGGGGAAGGTCTTAGCTTCCAGTCCAGTGGTATCATTGTTGTGCTTCCTGGTACGAGCCTTCCCCCTTCTGGAACTAACACTTCTAAGCCAGCAGAGCAAAAGGTCAGAGGAACAGGAAGCACAAATTTTGCAGGTGGATTAGTGGTACCATTCCCACTTTCCCTCCTTGATTCCTGTACCAGTGAATCCTGGATATAGGAGACGTAGTACTATATAGTGGATGCTAATTCAAAACATATATAGCCCTTTTGAAGAACCACGCCCCAGGCCTGAAAGCTCCTGTACCACCTAGCTGGTGTGTGCTGCCGTGTCTTCAAAAGACCATTCCGCCTTTCAGTCCAGCTGCTTGTGGATGTTGAGGAACATGGTAAGACCAGTGAATTCTATGAGCATGAGCCCATTGCCTTACTCCTTTGGCTGTAAAATGTATTGCTTTGTCAGAGGCAATGCTGTGTGGAATTCCATTATGGTGGATAAAGCGTTCTGTGAGTCCACAGATAGTAGTTTGGGCAGAAGCATTGTCTGCAGGGAAGGCAAATCCATATCCAGAATAAGTGTCTATGCCAGTAAGTACAAAGAGCTGTCCTTTCTATGATAGAAGCAGTCCAGTATTATCGATCTGCTACCCGGTCTCAGGCTGATCACCCTGGGACATGGTGCCTTACTGGAGACTTGGTGTTGATCTCTGCTGCTGGCATAATGGGCATTCAGCAGTGGCTATAACCGGACTAGCCTTGGTGAATGAGAGCTGATTGAAAGTATATACAGCCTTTTGAAGAACATTGCCCAGATGCCCATGGCTCCCACTCCTGCTATATTGCCTTCTGTTTCCCAGCATGCACCTATGGCCTCATGGGGTATACCATATGATCAGCTGTCAGAGGAAGAGAAGGGTAGGACCTGGTTTTCAGATGGTTCTGCACGTTACGCAGGCACCACCTGCAAGTGGACAGCTGCAGTATTACAGTCCTTTTCCAGGACATCCCTGAAGGATGGTGGTGAAGGGAAATCTTCACAGTGGGCAGAACTTCGGGCAGTGCACATAGTGGTACATTTTGCCTGGAAGGAGAAATAGCCAACTGTGTAACTGTATACTGATTCATGGGCTGTAGCCAGTGTTCTGGCCAGATGGTCAAGAACTTGGAATATGACTAGAAAATTGGTGACAAAGATATTTGGGGAAGAAGTATGTAGACCAGTCTCTCCATATGGGTGAAAGATGTAAAATTACTTGTTTCTCATCAGCAAAAAGTGACCTCAGCAGAAGAGGACTTTAACAATCAAGTAGAAAAGATGACTCATTCTGTAGGTAGTGGTCAACCTCTTTCTTCAGCCATTCCTGCCATTATTCAGTGGGCTATGAACAGAGTGGCCATGGTGGCAGGGATAGAGGTTATGCATGGGCAAAATTTTTGCTTTCTGTTCTCATGACCTTGTGCTCTGCTGGCTTAGAAGCCTTAGTTTCAGAGTAGGTGAAGCTTGTGCCAGGAAGCACAATTTTTTACCAGAGAAGCAGAGTCATTGCTGTAACTGCACCTGACTATGTGACTGAAGAACCTTGGAGTTGGCTTATGGGAAGAGTTTGGAAAGGTTCAGAGACAGTGGCTATAAAAGCAGCCCTAGAATGCCTGAGGCTGTACTTGATGGAAGATTCTGGTCAGAGCTCAGACCAGAAGGTCAGTACAAATAGTGCTGATGCAGACTAGGCTCAGGAGGTTTCTGCTGATAAGAAGGATTACATTCGCTGTTGGACTCCAGAACATGTATGTTAAAAAGTTTGTATTTTGCTCATGTTCACAGACTTTACCTGAAGCTGAGATTAAGGGTGGCAGACTAATTAATCTTGCAAAAGAAATTTCAAGCCAGTCTAATGTTGAAGCCATGGCATGACTCCTTTTGGATGCTTTTAGTCAGATCTGTGTTGAGAATCAAAAGCAAAGAGCCAAGCAAAATGGTTTAAAATGTTGGTTTTGCCAGAGAGGAATCACCAGTAAAGCTATGGACTGCAAAGATAGGACAGAGGAGATCTCAGTTGCAGAGAAGGAACAGGAGAATAGAAAAGATGGCCTGAGGACATCACATGAAACAGCAGGACTCCAGTCTTCACAGTCTCAAAATTGCAAAAGTGAAATACTTTACTTTGAAATGAGAGCCCCAGAGCATCATGTTCCAGAATGTCAGTGGCCTAGAGAATTTTTTTCTTAGGATTGGCTTTAGAGTGCTCAGTGATCCAGTCACTCAACCCCTACAGCCAAGAGAGACGGGAGCCTGGCTACTGCTTCAGCTGGCAGTTGACCCTGGTGTCACCCACAGGGTGCTAGTTTTAGGCTCATGCAGAATGCAAGAGTTGTGGGGTCAGGAAGACTTCCACCCAGATTTCAGAAGAAAGCCTGGGAGGCCAGGCTGTGTGCCTCTGAGAGGGCAGTGTGTAAAGGTGTAAGTGTGCAGCCCAACGTACAGTGGAGACCCCAGAAATTTAGAGATGCCAGAGAATGGATTATCTGAGTGAGGAAAACTGCAGAGAGAGCAGAGCCAGCCACTGAGAAAAGCCATAGGAGCTGTAGCCACCAGAAGTGCAGTAGGGGCAGAGCCACCCAAGCCCTTTGGAGTTTACAACTTGCCACAGATTGCCTTGGATGCTGGACATGAACCTATAGGATTTAATATTTGCCCTGCTGGATTTTGGACTTACTTTGTTCCCATTCCTTTCTATCCCACTCTTTGTATCTTTTGAAATGGAAATGTCTGTCTTGTGCCATTGAACATGTATCTTGTTCATTGAATGCTGGGAGTATTTAACTTTATTTTCATTTATCCAGGGGCTTGAAGCTTAAGAGTTTGCCTGAAATCTCAGGGGAGACTTTGGACTTGGACTTCTCAGCAGTGCTGAAATTTTTAGGACTTTGGCAACTCTTGGAGATCAACTAAATGTTTTTTACATAGAGGATGAGCATGAGTCTTTGGGGGCCCAGAGGCAGAATGTTATGGCTTGTGTTTAGATGTCCCCTTCATGTGGCAACAGATGGTGCTTTTTCAGAGGTGACTGGATGTATAGTGTATGATACTGGGATTAATTCATGGTGCAGTACTAGGATTAAGGGCACTATGATTAAGGGTGCAATAATATATAAGGCTGGATAAGATAATATGGGACACAAAGAACTGTCCTGTTGCTTGCTTGCTTTTTCTGTCTCCTGCCTGCCATGAACTCTCTCTCCTCTGATTCCCCTCTGCCAAGCCACTCTGCCTTGGACCCAGCCGATTATGGACTGAAATGTCTACAAACTGTGAGCCAAATAAACCTTTTCTCCTTTAATTTTGTGTATCCAGTATTTTGTCTCAGCAATGAGAAAAGTACTTAGACAGCTAAAGTTAGTACAGGCCATGTTTGAAAGGGTTATGGCCTGTGGAAACAGTGCCTCTCACCCCATCTATATATGGCTCTCACAAGACACTCATGTAAATGACTGTCTTTTATGGGGTTTGTCAGTACTCTTCTGGGGGCAATGAAAAATATAGACAGGCATATATCTACCTTGTATTTTGTGGTTACATGTACAAAGATCTTTACCCTATTACAAAAGCTTGACCAATTTTAGCATGCAAACTCAAGTTTTTTGAGGGGTTCGAATGTTTTTAATCTTTTACAATAAGCTTACATAGGTTTATGTACACATACACACATCATCTGTCTTTTAGAAAATAAAAATAGGCAAAAAAGAAAAATTAGCTATAATCTCATCCTCCCCACAACCACTATAAACAGTTTGGGGCATATCATTCCAGGGTTTTTTCATGCGTAATTTTTCCCCAAGAAACTGTGTGCTACATAATATTTTAGAACTGCTTTTCCCCTTCCTTTTTGTCACAGTTACTTTCTCATCACTGAGACACAATACCCAACACCCACAGCTTAAAGGAAGAAAGATTTATTTTGGTTTACAGTATGTAAAGGTTTCAGTCCATAGTGAAAAACAGGGGACCATGGCAGAGGAGCATTGCAGAGAAGGGTTGCTCATAACATGGCAGACAGAGAGCAGAGAGAGTTCAGGAAAGCAGAGGGACCCTGCCAGGCCACACCCACAGTGACCCATCTTTTTCACCAGGCTTCACCTCCCCGCATCACCTTTAGCTATAAGCTCCTTAGTGGACCAATCCACTGTTAAGTATCACACCCCATGATCCAGTCACCTCCCCAAAGCTCAGTCTGTGAGCACATGAGGCTTTGGGAGGACATCCAAATATAACCATAACACTCCTTACATACAGAGTATATGGAAAGTAGTTAAACATTTCTCAGTAGTTACAAATCAAGGGACAAACTTCCATCCCCTTACTCTTCCATAATTACAGCATCCCTAGGACTTTTCTTTAAGGTATTTGTTGTTGGCCTGCAGTCTCTGTGAGACCTTGGCTCTTCAGTTAGCTTTTCCACAAACTCCTATGTTGTTGGCTGTTACTTCTTGCTACTGTCAATAAATCTAGATAGAATAGACTTTATTTTCCTTTCTATATGATTTTTCATCTTTTTTTACTTAAAAGTCACGTATCCACAGGTGTTTGCACTGTTTGTAAAAGTCTTTAAGTAAAGGACTTAAGATTTTTGTAGAGCAGAGTGACTAGTATGTGATTGAAACATTATCATCAACCTAGGGTTCTGTTTACCCCTCAGAACTAGCCTTGGTTTTGATCGTTTTATCCCCTTTTATAGGAAAAGTAATTTAAAAACAATCTTTCTGGAAGGTGGCCATATCACCACTTTTCCAGGAAAAGAGACGTCTCCTTAGCTGTCCAGTAGTTCCTATGTGAGTCCTCTCCTTGGCACCCTTCTCTTCTCCACAGTACAGACCTTTAAGTAAAATGTAGTCGGTGTAGAAATCAAGGTGACCTCAGTTGCAAAGGCAGAAAGGTAAGTGTGGAGCATTGGTAAAACACACATCTCACCACCAATGTACAACAAACCCTGCTTTGGTGAAGAAGCTGAGCTTTTACCTACTTCTTCCTAAATGTGCACTGTAGGTTACCATTCAGTTCCTTAGACTTGTGAAAACAATATTAACTACAAATAAACACATAAGAAATCACCCACATGCCAGGACCTCCCTTTTGAGAATGCTGTAGGCTTAGATGAATCACAAACAGATAGTTTGCATCTGTGAGGTTCATGTGAACTTTGAAACCACCAGACCTCGAGGCAAAAATAGATACCCTTCAAAGACTTTATAGCTTCCAAGAATAATGCATGTGGAAACCAAATGAAGATGCTGATTCCCACGAAACAGACCTCACAACTACAACATGATTGAGTGATACCAGCTAAACATGAGAAAGTGTTAGCTTTTTCATCTGTGATTGAAGGACGTGATTTTGATTAGGATACATTGCTGTAGGATTCTGGGGGGTAGTTTAAAGCATTCAGCTTTAAGCAACACAGTTTAGCCTTTTGGATAGCAGATCACGTATCAAATCACAACCACGTCTCCATTGATATTCTACCTACTTCCTTCGGAACCTCACTCTAAAACGCACCAGGCTGGCACTGTAAAGGTATGCGCATAAAAAGCCTCTATCTGCTTTTCTCTTTTGAGAGCTGATTGTAGAGAATGAGATCATTGTGTTCTAAGAGCCTCTTGTTCTCTGTGGAGTGTGTGACTTACTGACCATGCTAAACATTGATTATGTAAATGTGAGTAAGTCCATGGAAATTGATGCAGAAGTATGGGACTTGAGAGTATACCTTCTCCCGAGTGTTTTCTGGAGTGGTATTAGGAAGAGCCTCTCCAACCGTGTAGTTACAAGAATGAGCTTGAAATTGAACCTTGCCCCCAGAGGCACATTTGAAATTAATGTATCTGCGATGACACATTTCTGGTGGATTTACTAAAGAGTGCTTTCTTTCAATGAATTTATGTCTTCATTGATTATTTTCTCCCTTCATTCCTGTAAAATATAAGGGTGAGTTTATTTTCACTTTACAAGCTGAGGGCAATGTTAAACCTAAGTAGCTAGTTGTCGAGAGCTTATGATATTCTTGTACACACCTGAAGTTTTTTTTTTTTTAAGTACTAGCCTGTAGTATAAACATATTGCATTCTTTCTTGTTTTGAAGTGGGAACAGTATTCCTACTTTTTCATGGAAGCTGATTTTTAACTTCCAGCATAACTAAACCCAGTGAAGACATGAAATGGTTTATCTTATCAAAAGTCACACTTCTGGGCTGGGACTTTAGCTCAGTGATTCTGCCACCTACTTCACAAGCACAAGGACCCCGAGTTCGATCCCTGGTACCCACACACCCACCCCACCCCCCAGAAAAAAAGTCACGCTTCCAATTTCATTGATGATTCTCTTCCTCCTTCCTTTCTTCCTCTGTCCCTTACTGTCCACATACAAATAATTCAGATTCTTAACTTCCTTTAACAGAACTTGGGGGTTTTTAAAAGACCATTCTGTTTCCCCTCTCATACACATACCTCATTTTCCAACTGGACTAGTCACAGCATTGAGTATTCCTTTTGAACTCTTGTTGTGAAGCGATTTTGCTGCTTAAGCCTTTAAAGAGACTGTCTTTGGCTTTGATTAAATCGTTGCTGATGTCACAGTCACCTCTAGAGTCAGCTTAAGGAGATCCACCTGGATCCTCATTAGAAACTTTGGTCTCTCCTTCCCTTTCCCTTGCATCTGAAGTCATAGATGGCTCCACAGTTTTCCCTGGGTATTATCATCTTTTCCCCAGCTCTGTTCACTCAGCTCCTCCTAGCTTCGCTTCCTACCTGTCTCTTTCCTATGTTTCTTTAAGTTTTCCCGTGGGTACCCTTCACCTTTTCACGGCCACATTTCAACTGTGAGACTCAGCCCAGCAGAGTCACAGAATTTCCCGTCATGAATCTCCTCTGTACTGGTGACAGCCCTCCCCTCAGGAACTTATTTTGTTTATTTAGATGTGCATCTATATTTCACGAAATATTTGTTTAGAAGCACCTTTGTGTGTTACATAAGCACTGCTACATGTTATTTGTGTACAATTTAGGAATACAAATTAATAAGATTAGGAGAGACATATCCCCTTCAATCAAATGTGATGACTGTCTTTCCTTGATGGTTTTCAGATATCCAAAGGAACCCATTGTAAATATCCACAGCTTTCTCGTCTTTAAACACCTCTGATATCCTTCAGATAGTCTTTAGCTGTTTCTGTCTCTTATGAGATCCCTGGTCCTGTTCGTGTGATTTTCATATTTGCACCTGGCACCTCTTGGAACTGAACTGGCCTGTGTGGTGCAAAGCCAGCGTGCTTAGAGCACCCCCCCCCACTTTCCTCACAGCCAACCACCGAGCTGAATCACAATTGCGTGGCTTATGCACTGAAACGTTTTAGTTTTATGAACTTTTCAACCATTTTTAATTTTTTCTTGGTGCTGCTTATACCAGTTCCTATGCATGTCAACCCCAAAAACATCATGAAAAATTTAGTTGTTTTTTAAAATTCACATAAATACTGTGTAGCGCTTCTTTTGCCTGGGTGGAGGGTAGGGGATTGGGAGAGAAGGGTTAGGAAAGATGGGACTTACTGTTTTACCACACCCAGGCAGAACACCAGTGGCCACATCTTTTTTTACCAGCCCTTAGAAGCCTTACTTTAAAAATCCACCCTAAAATCATGTTCCACACTGCCACCAAGTCTCTCCCCCTTAATATGTATAATCCATTTCCCCCTTATTAGGTCCTAGACATGATTTGTCTATTTCTCATGTTTGGATGCAACTCATCCACCCTGTCATTCCCTGAAGATCTGACAGCTCTGTGACAATGTCACTGTCTAGGACTCTTAGAGCCCCAAGACATAATCTCTGGAAGGCAGAGGGTTTGATCTCTTTAATTACAATAGGGTTCTCCTCTGTACTGTTTTCATCTATTTAGTTTTACTCAGGGTTATCGCCCCTCTCTCAATCTGACAGGGAAAATAGAGTAAGATCGTTCTGTTTTATCATCAACTAACATTATGCCTTTGGTCTCAGCAACCAGTTACTTTACTTCAGTCATTTTCAAATAAAATGAAGGAAAGTCATTTCTGTTGTCTTCATCATATTAAGTACAAATCTCTTCAGGGATTTGGCCTGGTGCACGCTTTTGATGAGATGGTATTATTTTGTATCCTTGGCCAGCTTCCCATCAGAGGTAATCAAATCTTTGGTTAACCCCCACAGTAGTGTTCTGAGTGTCTTCAAATTCCAAAATACATTCT
Source organism: Fukomys damarensis (assembly GCF_012274545.1). Taxonomy (NCBI): domain Eukaryota; kingdom Metazoa; phylum Chordata; class Mammalia; order Rodentia; family Bathyergidae; genus Fukomys; species Fukomys damarensis. Next base: position 28,376,046 of record NW_022900927.1, on the reverse strand, counting down.
TTCAGCTGTACATGTTAAAGAGGTTCTTATATGTGGGACCTTCCCATTAGGGAAGCTATATGGGGACATAAGGTTTTATAGAGATATTTGTTCAAACTCTGATTTCTAGAGATCAAGGGATGAATAAGGAGTTATATGACTGCAACCTGAAGGCTCTAATTCTCAAGTCTATTCTAAGAGACATATAAGGAAAGAGGATAAGGCAGAAGATAATACCTTATAAGTAATATATTTGGCCTTTGAATCTCCATGCCTTCCCTTCATAAACTTGGCTGAAACATGTGAAAGTCTTCAGTTTAGCTAGGATCCCCCCCACCTCGACAGAGAGAGGTGACCTAGCTTTCTTAGCCCCTTTTACCTGTGCTTGTGCATCTCAAAAAGGAAAATGGAATCAGAAAGGCCTGGTAAGCCTTTTCCCAGAGGGAACAGCCCTTGTTTTTCATTCCACAAGGTTTTGAAAGTACAGGATAATGCTCCCAAGAGAGAAGCTGACTATATCCCTAAGCTGTGGCTCAGTCAAGTGCATCCATCTCTGAATCCGACACACATTTGGGAAAAAAGTGAAGAGATATTAGGAAATGGTCCTGTCCTAGTCAAATGTAGTAACTGTTACATAGAAAGAAACCTGGCCTTAGAGAACAACAATATGTATTAGTATCTTAAAAGCTCATAAAAGTCCTGCAAGGGGTCTTGAGGAGAAAGGGATGAAAAAAGAACTAAAGTATCTTGTGTCCATGTACCAACTTCCACGAAGAATGTAATCATTATGTACTTAAACATGTACCCATAAAAATAAATAATAAATTTTAAAAGTCATACAACAACAAGATGTGTTTCATAGACTCTTCTGAGAATTAGGTATCTTTTTGGTGATTTTATCACTAAGGATAGTGTCCCCTGGGTAACGTGGCAACCTAAATTCACTGATTTATTCTGGAAAGAAGAGCTCACCAGGTAGATGAAGGAGGGGCAGATTAAGGAGTAGACCCATCTTTCTCTGTTCTCACCTTTTTTTAACCCTCCTTTTTTCTATGTGCATCCCCTGAAACAGTTGTTTCCATTCCATAGTTTTAAGTACCACATAAACAAGACTATTCCCAAATCTGTTTTTCCAACCCTGACTTCATTCCTAAGCACCATTCCCATATTTGTATCCCCCACGCCCTATACACGGCAGAAGCTCAGTTCATCTGCCCAGCACTCAGCTGATCTCGGGACCAGCAGTCCCTTCCTGTCTATGCTGCCAGTCACGTCATCAGCACTCTCCTCTGCCCTCAGCAGATTCCCACGTGTTTTCTTCTTTGCTTCCCACATTTTTAAAAAGTTAGTATTTGATCTCTAAAAGTTTTTCTACCTGTTTCTGTAGTCATAGTCCAGACTCTTTTTTATTTAGACAATTGTGAGAATCTCAGGTAAATATTGAGCAGAATTTTATCAGAAAAGAGGAATTTGGCATAGGAAGGTTTTACATATCTGTTTTTCAAAATTATAAATTAGATGCCAGGATACTGTTAAGAAAACAAGGATTCTCTAACAATATTAATAGGTTTTGAAGTTGTTGATTAAAAGAAGCAAAAATCCCCTACCTCATCCCTGTAAATCTCCCTCCTTTTCTGTGGCCTTGTGGAGGATCTCAACATGTAAATGGAAATGACAGTGGAAATCAGACTACTATTTTATCCTTAAAACCTAGGAAAATTTCCTGAATACAATGTTTTTTCTTGTAGTTCTTTAGGGTCCCAGTTATGGGTAATTAACATTATATATGAAATAACAAATATGCAAGTCGTTTTTCTACTTAACTGTTGGATTGTCAGTTTTTTTAATGATTCATTCAGCATCACTAATTTAGCTACTCTTAAATCTTTTTACACATATATTCTCTGAAGAGAGTGGTATTTTCCATTTATGAAGTGGGGGAAATTGAGTCACAGAGTGGCTGACTCATCTTCCTAGCATAGTTCATGGTGTGAACTAGACTTTGAACTATAAGCCTTAAGTGCTTTCTATTATACCCCATCTAGGGCCCAAATCCAGCTGAATGGCTTATGTTTGGTGGATGACTGACAGCCTCCCAAGCAGTATAGTAACCTTTGCCAGTAAGAGCCAGCCAGAGCTTACAGTAGCTGAACCATGTGACCTAAGTGTGAGCCACACATGAGCCTACCTGCCCTGCCAGATGGAGAATGCAGCTTACTTTGTACAGGGCACTTGGCAATGAAGATGCCTTGTTTACTTTCAGATGGCAAAGCTTTCTCAATCCATTATATAGTACAGATCTAATTGTTCATGATCCAGTTTTACCTTCATGAAACAGATGTAGTTGCTGATTTATAGCACCATAAAGAAATAACAGTGAAGGACACCTCAAGGTTCTTAGCAGGTAAATATGAAAAAAGCTCCTTCTATGTCCTTTTGAAGAATTCCAGAGATGGAGATCCATGGGCTTCTGTCAAATGTGTAATGGGAGATCAGGAAATTCTTTTCTCATTTCCAACTGTAGAATCATACTGATGTGATTTAAATAGAATTTCCTCTTGTTTGTTTCCCTCTGAGCATGAAGAATAGGTCACCCACCATTCTCTGTGCAAAACCACTTCAGATGCGTGGAGGGAAAGTGTGATCAAATCACTCCTCATTCTTTCCTTGAGGCAGAAAATGCCACAATTGCTTTAACTGCCTTCAGTGCCTCTATTTTCCACCCCTTGAATTGTTTTTATTTCTCCTTTTTAGCTTTGCTCAGTTGCTCCCATTGCAGTGGCTTTTTAAAATAAAGAGGTAGACTTGGACATAAGTCTAACAAGGGTGTGACTAATGCACAGTATTAGTAAAGAGATTGCTTCCCAGACTCTGCCTGTCCTACCTGTCCTTGCACACAGTGAGCTATTGTAATCATCAGATATTGAAAAAAGGATCATCCAACTCCAAGAATGATTGCAATAGAGTGGAAAATAAATGCCTCTGGTGGCTTCACTTAGCCTGACAACTTGTCATGAGAAAAATGTGCTTGCTTTTAGATCTGGGGCGTGGTTGTACATGTTTGTAGTAGGGAACTGTGTGTAGCATAATGGATTTTGGGTGTTGACTGTACTTGAGAAAAGCAGAGTATGTACCCTCTGACACAAGTGGAGAATGAAGCATTACATGTTCAGTATATACATTGAAATCTAAGTGTGTACACAAAGCTCTTCCACCATGTAGCTTTAAAATAGTGTCAAATAAGACATGGGGATTTTCAGAAATAAATTTAGGTTGAATTCTATAGTCCTTTAAGAGAAACCCAGCAATTGGAAATGAAAAACAGTTACAGCCTCTTTGGAAAACCAATTGGCAGGTCCCCTAAACGTTAAGTTCCTGGACTGGGGCTTTACCTTAGTAGAAGAGAGCTTGTTTAGTGTGATCAGTTTCCAGCACTACAAAAAACAAAACAACAAAACAACACCACCATAGAGTTGCTGTATGACTCAGCAGTTTACTCTTACGTGTTGTATACCCAAGAGAATTGAAAGCATAGCCACACAAAAGCTTGTATACATATATTTGTAGCAGCATCATTTGCAATAGAAAAAAGAACCAGTGTCCATCAGCTAAAACTGGATAAACATAATAAGACATGTTCATACAAGGGAATGTTATTCAGCCCTAAAAGGAATAAACTATTACATGGGTGCATCTTGAAAACATATGCTTAGTGAATGCAGACAATAATTAAAAAACCTCATAGCATATGATTGTACTTATATTCAATGTCCAGAATATATTAGTCTATATTGATAGAGAGTATCAGTGGTTTCCAAGTCTACAGGGAGGGGAACTGAGGAGTGGCTTCTAATGGGTACAAGGAATAAGGAGTTCTTTTTGAGATGATAAAAATGTCTTGGAATTAGTTAAGATGGTTGTATAATTATGTGAATATACTAAAAATGAGTTGTACACATGAAAGTATAATTCTTACAGTTACAGTAGTTGAATTACATTTTAGAAATAACAAACTATTCATTTAATAACTTGTTTTTTCTTTCCAGAAATCATAAGCATCTTGAAAACTTCCCTTTAATGGCTACAAAGCTTTTACCTAATATGGAAAATGTTGCACTGGTGCAATGGGTTTGCATGTTGCTGGTATAGCAAGATGTTTGTAGAAAGCGACTGAATTATGACATTGAGAAATTATTCTGGGTGGTATGAATACAGGCTGAGCTAGCTGCGAGGAAAGTAAGGAACATTTGGCTCAATTACTGAATTATGAGTGAGGTGTGTGTGTGTGGTACTGGGGATTAAACCCAAGGCCTTTGCACTGCGTCCGCAGGCCTTTTTATATTTTTTATTTTGAGACAGATTCTCACTAAGTTGCTGAGTGACCCAGGGGAACTCAGACTTGTGATCCTCTTGCTTGTTAGAGTGCTGCGATTATAGATGTATACTAGTTTACATTGCCTCATTTATTTTCACTGCTCCTTAAACATCTAAATTCCACCCACCACCGCCCCCTCTCATTTTTTGTATTTTTGCTAGGGAGCTTAATTATGTATTTGAGGTCTTGTTAAACACATTGTCATATTTTCAAACTTCTTTAATATCCATTCTGCAAACACAGTGACTGGAAGCACACCCAAACTAATTCCCAGCTCATGGGATTATTTTTTCCCTTCAGCTATTTTTTGACACCCCTAATTAGCATCTACAGTCTGGCTGTCCTCTGGCAGTGGTAACCAATTTGTCCTGTCAGCTGCCCTGCTTTCTTTCCCAGCAAACACATCTCTGATACTTTTGAAGGAGACTGATGTTTCTGCCGCATCTGAACAAGGAGGTCCACTAGGTCTGATGTGTCTGGACAGAATGGCTGCCTCCCCCTGACCCCCACACCTTGGAATTGATATGCACTGTCAAAAAGTGTTTTCCAAATGGTTTCTCTTTGTCACCTTGTACCAGATTTTCTTCTTCATTCTGGAAATATGCAGTTTAATGTTGTGTTTCGAATCACTTTCAGCCGAAGAAGTGTGTAATGGAATCAGGGCATCCCATGAATACTCTTAACAGTGTCAGAGATGCCTCTTGTCTGCAACTCTGCATTCCAAGGGGACCGGTGACAACACTGAAATTACACTGGGGCCTTGCCCCGTAATGGGTCCCTTGTCCTTTCTGATTTAAGAGATTTTTGATTTCTGATTTCTTCCAACCTAGTGCTTCTGTATTTGGTTTATATTTATTTCCATCTAAATCATTTTGATTATTACTTCCCCAGAAGAAAAAGTAGCAACTATGGTAGATTTAGGAATTTCCTCCCGCCCCTCATGTATCAAGCATCTTTTCAGAAATATTTCAATTCATATCTAAAAAGTGCCTAAAATCATCTGATCCTACTTGGGTCAGTTGGTTTATTTTTTACAGTGGTGGGGATCAAACTTAGGTGAATGCTATACTACTTAGCTATATCCCCAGCCTTACCACTTTTTTAAATAGGTGAAGACACCAAAGCTCAGAGTTAAACACCAACCCCAGGTGAAGCAAGCACCTAGACTTCTGATTCCCAGGCCAGTGTCTTCCCACCACAGCGTATGACCTCACTACCGCGAATTATTCAATGTGTATACATTTCCTCCGAAGCTATGAATTTTCTGAGCTGGAAAAGGGCTTGACAATTAACCTTCCCTAACACCTGTTATTAGTACTTTGCCCTTTAATTCATTATAACTTCCAAGGTAAACTGTCAGAACTTACAACCCAAAATGACATACCGCAAAACCTTTCTCCAGAGTATTTGTGTGTCGCATAGTCACACATGTTAACTACACATGTGGGTGGGTTCCCTGATGCAGGGCTGGCTGATTACTTAGCAGTTAGAGATGGCAGTAAGATTCTACCCTTCCAGCATTCTTTCAGACCATATTTTGGATCATTTGCTTCATTTTCGAGCATGTCTGTGTGTTACAGCAAGAAAAAAACTGTGGTTTAATAAAGTGAAGCAACTGGATTTGAGTTCTGCCCTTCATTTAGCTTATGAGACTTTTAATACCTTTTATCTATGGAAACTGGACTCCTGATAGTGTTGTCATCTGCTTCTTGGATCCAGCAGCCTGGCCATTTTGGATTTCTTTTCCATTCCTGCTCTTCCGAGAAATTCTACCTTTATTTTTGAATACCACCCCCCCATGTGTGTGTCTCTCTCTGTCTCTCTGATCTTAGACATACCTTTCTCTTGATACTACACTTGATCTTAGCCAAAGGGCTGAGAAGCGATAATATACCCTTTTCTTGAGGTTGAAAAGCAATATGCTTATTAATGGTCCCTAAACCATTTTTACACAGCACCTATTTGCAAAATCATTTGAGTGTAACTTTGGTTTTGTTTTTGTTTTTTGTTTTTTTTTTAGATTTAAGGTAGATACTTTTACCTTGAAAAGCAGAAGAGATAGAAGGTGAAATGTTCTGCTTTGCCAGGGGCTTTCAGGCCTCTTGAAGGTTAAGATCAAGGCTTCTGCATTTGCCCTACTTGATAAACTTCACCTTCCTCTTAACACTGAATTTATTACTCCTTTCCTTGAACTGGAAGGTTTCTTTATAGCTGTAGCTAATGACATAGGAGCTCTAAAGTCCATTGAAGTAACAGCATGTCATTTTAGTGAAGATTAGAAATGAAGGGACATAAATGAGTTGTCAAACCTAGAAGCATCCTGCCTGCGTGTCTTGGTACACTCTTCTGAGGATGACTCTCTTTTAGGAGGACAGTGTACACACACACACACACACACACATACACAAATGGAGTCATCCTTCCATTCCTCAGTACCCAGGGAGGATCGACTCCACGCCACCCTCCTAAGGATACTGAGATCTGAGGCTGCTCACATAGTATTTGCATACCACTTATATACATCCTCCCATATACTATAAATCACTTCCACATTACTCATTATACCGAGTGTAATACAAGTGCTATGGGAATTGTTGGTACACAGCACTAGATTGTTTGGGAAATAATGGCAAGGAAAAAAAGCTCGTACATATTCAATACAAACATCCCCCCACCAAGGATTTTCTAACCATAGTTGCTTGAATCTATAAAAGCAAAACCCATAAATATGGAAGACCAATTTTGTGTGGACTATGCTTGCTCTGGAATGGGGGGGCATCTTCTAAGAAACAGGAGTGTGTGCAATGTGATAAAAAATATGGTGAATTTTAAATTTTATATACATTGCTATTAATCTCCGTCATATACTCCCCCTTGTTTCAGACACATATATTGTCATTCTTGCCATGTTTTGAACAGTTCTGTAAGTGCTCTTTTGTCAGTGTCTTTAGTTGTGCTATCATGACTCCTCACTGTCCTGAATATCAAAACATTTACCTTTCATGGTCGTTTTGGCCTCCCAGAAGATCCAGAAAATTCATGGTGACAGATCCAGTGAATAAGGTGGATGAGGACACACTGTAATGTTTTTATAAGCCTGCCTTTCTGTTGGATGGCAGTAACTTTTGCAACAGCCTTCAATGCATTTTTTTTATCACATTCATAAAAACATTCACAAAAGAGGACTTCTAGAACCGCTTCTGAAAGTAACAAAAATGATGGGGGAAGTGGATTCAAAGCAAATGGGAATGTTCTAAGGAGATTAATGGCACTGTGCCTTTTACTGTAATAATTTTTAAAGTTTGAACATTCACTGTATGTTTTTATCACATCCTGTAATTGGCTGTTTGCTACCTCCCAGCAAGGACATTTCTTTGAATATGCACACCCAATAATAATATTGGAGGAGAAAGTGGCTCCCCAACCCTGCTGCCACCTCTGGATCCCTGAGGTTCTCTCCGGGCCTTAAACTCTGAAAGTTGCACAGAGGTGGTTGCAGAGACAGTGGGTACAGTAACTGAGTTAGGGTGGCGGGTGGCTTTGCTTTTGCTGGGTTACTGACTGAAACTTCCCTATGGCTACTGAATAAATTGTGAATGGGTATATAATGGACAGGGCCTGCAGGTATGGTTTAAAGTCAGTCCTTGGGTCCTAGAGGAAAGTTTGTATCAGAGCAGCCCAAGGTGCCCAGGCACCAGAATGAAATTGGTGAGTGCTATCAAAAGGAGCTAATGAGTTCTCAGTCACCCAGTTAATCTCTCAAACCCTTTTTACATTTTTTTTAAAATTTTTGAGAACCATTGGAGGTTCCGAACCTACTTTTGTGAATCTCCTTTTAAAACATAGTGATAGAGTAAAGGACAGCATGTAGCTTACCCAGTTTAAGGTTAATTTGACCACTAGCCTCTCAGGTAATGGCCCTTGACCCAGATACTTTTTCATTAGTCCTAAGAGACAAGTGGGCCAGTAGGTGGGAATTGCAGACTGGTGCTTGGGGTCCCTGAATTTGTGAAGATTGGTAGTGTGCATTTAGGAGGATTCTAGGAAATATGCGGTCAAATCTGGACAGAGAAATTCCTCTTTGAATTTGTAAACAGAACACATTATCTGTGATAGTCCAATAATACAATGATATAGAAAGTCTATACAGCCCTCTTTCTTATTTCCATACCTTTATCATTACTCACTCAAACATAATTCCACATTGTCAAGCTGTCAGGTGGCATGGTGGTCAGTTAGGACAGTGAACCGAACTGAAAGCAACAGTCGATGCTTTGTGCAACTACTGCAGTCATGCAAGTCAGAGGCAAAAGGAAAGAACAGTGTGGACTCCCTGGGTTCCATTTTCCCCCTTTAGGACAGCACTGGGTGGGGGTCAGCCAGATGCTATGTGACACTACAACGGCAGGAGAGAATCTCGCTGCCTAGGAGCTCTGGGCTAATGGCTTCTGCCATTTTATAGACCAAGAGATAGGGAAAGGAGATTCAGTAAGTCCCCAGCTTCAAACATTGGAATGGCAAACTTTCACAGATAGGAACAGACCTTGAATTACAAACATTCCTAGTTGTGAACACATCACAAAAGTAGCTCACATTGTGGCCATTGTCACAGTTGTGCTGCATGTGCTTACTGTATGGTGTGACTGTACAATAGTACAGTGCTTAGTCAGAGCCCAGAATGTCCAGAAGCAAGAGGAAAAGCATTGGTTTTGTGGAGGGGACTGCTAGGAAGGACAAAGCAATAACCATGAAAACAAAAGTGAAAATGATTGAGAAATTGGACCGAGATGTCACTCTTCTTATAGCATGAATCATTCAACCAATGGCACAGTTTAAAGAACGAGGACGTGATCATGGAACGGGTGAAGTCTGCTTTGCCAGTGAAGTCAACCATGATATCCAAAGAGTGTGGTACAGTGATAGAGGAGTAGAGAAACTTCTCAGGGTATGGATTCAGGATCAACATCAGCATCGAGTCCTCCTCTCTACCTGTTGTGAGGAAGAGTAACTCCAAATCCTGGGTTACCCAGGCCATTTTCCACAAGTAGTTTTTCCATACTTTATCCCAGAGATAGAGAAATATTGTTTGGAGAAGAATATCCCATTCAACATTCTTTTGCTGCTTAACAGTGCACCAGGTCACCCCAATTCATGGATGACTTTCATCCCAGTGTCAAAGTAGTGCATCTGCCACTAAATACCATGGCGCTCATCCATTCTATGGACCAAGGAGTTATTGCCACTTTCAAGAAGTGTTATTTACATCACACTTTTTGTCAGGCTGGGAAGGCAGTTGATGAACTTGGGACAGCCATGTGACAACTTGAGATCTCTTAACATCAAAAGGCCACAAAAAACATCAACTTTACTTGGTGTGAGGTTTGGGCTGTTACTGTGGATGGGGTTTGGAAGAACCTTTGCCCACAGTTTGTTCATGAAGTTCAAGGACTTGAGAAGATGGATAGGAAGACCAAGGAGGTCTTCAACAACTTAATGACTCTTAGCAAGAAGCTGGAACTAAATCTGCAAGAGGACTTCATTGAACTCCTTGCTGTGCCTCATAGAGGCACTCACTAATGGAATGAAGAGAGCCAGTGAAAAGATGGAGAGAGCCAAGAGGAAGATGGAACTGAAGAACCAAAGAGATTCACAACAGGAAGCAGCAAGGGAATTTTCTTTTCTTGAAGAGGCACTGTTAGTCTTTGAGGCATAGGACCCCAATGTAGAATGATACACAGAGGTTGCAGTATCCATTCAGAATGTCATCTGTCACTGCAGAGATGGCCTAGATGTTTGGTGAGAAAAGAACAGCTATGACTCAGACATCACTGGATCTTTTTTTCAAGAGGGTAGACAATTAAATCCATCAAAAGCCTGTGTCATCAACATCAGGTGTAAGCCAAATTCCATTTTGCCCTCCATCTCCTACTGCTGATGATCCTTCAGCTTCAACGTCTCCTACCTACCCCTCGTTAATAACTCTTCTGTTTGTTTTTGGGGGTTTGTTTTTGTTTTTGAGACAGTCTTGCCATGTAGTTCAGGCTGCCCTTGAACTCACTATGGATCTCAGGCTGGCCTCCAACTCATAATGATCCTCCTGCTTCAGCCTCCCAGGTGCTGGGATTCCAAGCATGTACCACCACACCTGGCAGTAAATCTTGTCAGTTCACACCATGCCAGCTGTTCCATACCGTACCACCATTTTTTTTCATGCTTTACATTGTATATTTGTGTCAGAAGTGTATAAGATTCAGTTTGTTGGACTTACAAATGAATCCAGCTTAACATTATCCTGGAATAGCACTGGTTCATAAATTGGGGACTTACTATAGAAGATAAAGGATTTGGGGTGGAAAAGTACTGAGCCCTTGCAGAGTAGAGTCCCAACCAGACTGGGCCAAGAATACAGATACACCGGAGGGTACAGGAGTGAGCCCTTGCTTGTAGCTCCCCAAGACTGCAGTGTGCAGGCTGGGCACCAGCTCTGGGCAGCCAGGACCTGCTGGTCCCAGGCTTGTAATTGTCTATGGTTGGGCCTGAGGCATCACGTCCAAGATTTTGGTGTGGAATATACAAGAGGGAGGGAGGTAGACAAATAGATAATCTCTATGGTTAACAATTGAGTTATACCACATATTACTTTGCAATTTGCTTCTCATCATGGATGCATCCAGGCCACAAAACATATACTTTATTCTTTTTTTTAATGACTGTGTAATATCTTACAGACTAAGAAACAATCCACTCAACAATTCCCCTTTTGACATTCAGGCTATTTCTAGTCTTTGCTACAAGAAAAAATGTTGGGCATGAATGAAGTATGAGTATCCTGTATACTGTTATTTTTTTTTAATTTCTTTAGGATATATTTCTAAAGTGGTATGGCTGAACCATTAAATATCTAGTTATTTCAAAAGATTAAAAAGATAAAACCATTCCCTTTTCATTAATTATGAGAATTTCTTTGTCCTTTCACCTATGAGAACTACTGTATACTATTGATTTTTTAAAAATGTTTGCCAGTCTGATGAACAGAGTCATGCAGTATGTTATTTTTACTTTAATTTCAATTTTTTTCTGGACTAGTGAGAGGTTTTGAGCATCTTTTGTTTGCATTTTCCCTTTTGTCAATTGCCTAATCGTTTAACAGCTTTTTTCTTTTGCTTGTTTGTCAAAATCTCTGAGAGTTGTCAGTTTTTTACTGAGGGCATCTTGCTGAAGTGAGATTTAACAAGTTAGTGTGATCTCAAGAGAAATTTTAAAACCAAGCAAATATTTGAAATGAGCATCTCCTTTGCCTTTTTTTTTTCTGTCTTGACCACTTAACATTTCACTAAGTGAGGGAACAAAAAGCATATTGTTTGTTGTTGTTGTTGTTGTTTAACCTAAAATACAACATGAGAGGATAGAAGTAGCAGGATTCTCTCAGAACTATTCTCTAAACTCAGAATTTGGGGAGGTGGTCATTTGAAAAGCGATTCATGTCTTTTTCTTCTCCCATCCTTGCAGCTGAGTCAGAAGAACACATAAAACCTTATAATTCACCAGATTATGAATAATACCCCATCTATTTTACTGGAATAAAAAGAAAAGCATATAGATTTCAGGTGCAGTAAGTATATACTGATGAAAGCCTAGCCTTAATTTGAGGAATATGCTTAAATCAGCCTCTCTTCAGGTAAAGGGTACCAAATGGCAGATGGGTGCCAATTGACTAAATCACTCCAACCCCTAGAGACTTCCTCATTTAAGCTCTAGTCAAACCTTGGATACCTAAATGGAGTGTCATCTAAACTGGGACCACAATAATATCCATAGGTCTACACTGAGGCCCCAAAAGGGCAGGCACCCAGTTCTTCTTGACTTTTATTGCTGCCACAGTTTGGTGTTATCCTCAGTTTTCATTAGGCAAAGCATCTTGTAAACTAATTAAGATATGAAGTGCAGAGGTCAATGATGAGAGCATATAGCTTTAAAGGCATTTCTCTATTGATTTCTGAGTTCAAGGTTTGTCAGCCTTTGCCTGCACTCTGTTCCCTTTGAAACTCCATTCGTCTCACTGCCCCACTCCAGATTGGAGACCAGCACTCTGACAAATTGATCCTGAGATCAAGAAAGTTAAAAGGGAGAAAGATCAAAAGGAAGCCAAGGATCACATAAAAAGAGGTATCACAGTGTAGAGACTGAAAATGTTGGCAGCCAACCATGCTGTCATCTTTAACCCATGGGTACCTCATGAAGGAAGAATTTGGGAATTCAAATAGAAGTGAAGGGTTTTCTGTACATCTATCAATTACCTAAGAAAGGCAGTGTGCTAGGATTGCTCCAGCGGTTATATTGAAATTGAATGAAGGTACCTAAGGTGTGAATTTGAAACTTAAAAACAGTAGAAGTGGTAGAAACTGCTGCCCTGGGTGATTCTCCCTCCCCTTCCTACTAAGGAGAGCAGCTCTGCCTCCTGACCCCTTGTCCTTCAAGTCACTCTTCTCAGAAATTTCATTCTCTTTGGTTTGATAGTTTGTTTTTGAGTGATAGTTTGAGTGATAGTTTGTTTCTGCAAACACGGTGAAAAGGCATATGGGTGTTTGAGGGCTTCGACTCCATACAGTTAATAGTGCTGTTACTAAGAAAAGTCTTGTTAGGGCCTTTATGTCTGGATTCTTCTATTCATCTATCCAGGTCCAGCTCCTCTTCATTCACTTATTGCTTATGCCTCAGTAAACAGCTGTTGCACATTTGCCACATGTCAGGCACTAAGCATTGGTGAGCGAAAGTCAGCGGCTTGGGCTCCATCTGGAAAATATCCTCCAGGTAGTTGGAGGCAACCATGGAGCCCTACAACAGCAGCTCAGCCTAGTAGGAGCTATGGTATAGGTAAGCTTGAGACTCCATAAGACCACAGAGAAAGGCCATCAAAGGTAGCCCAGGAGGGCAATGAAAGGCACTCTGAGCTGACTGAAGAGGAATAGGTTGGCCATTAGTGGGGAAAAGTGGATATGAAAGGAGCAGCAAGAGAGAGGCTAGAGCCAGAAACACAGTGAGACCCAGAAAAGGAAGGGACTTGAAAATGCCAGGTAGTCAATAGTACGAGGCCTCACTTTGGTCAGGGATGTGGCAGGATATATGGCAGTGGTGCTTTAAAACCACTTGGTAGCATGTTATCTTTTATTTATGTGTGCAAAGAAAGTCTATCTCATACAAGAAGAGTGTAGAACAATGGTTAGCAGAAGCCGGGAATGGTTGGGGAGGATGGAGAGATGTTTGATAGCTACTAAGGTGAAGGTGGATAAAAGGAGTAACTTGTAATGTTCTGTAGACTCGGAGGGTCAGTATAATTGAGAACATTGTATATTTCAAAAGAGCTAGTAGAAAAGATATCGAATGTTCCCGTCAGAAAAATGTAATGAATTTTTGAACTGATGAATATGTTGGTTACTCTGATATGATCTTCGCATGTTGTATACATTTATTGGTGTCATACCCTACTTTGTAAGTATGTACAATTATTGTGTCAATTTTTAAAATTAAAACAATATATATATATTTTAAACCTCCCCTTGTTCCCGTGGGTCAGAGGTGGGTAGAACTGGCAGCAGGCAGAACTGTGTGAGCTTCTGAGTCCTGCAGGTGGGCTGTGATGGAACCAAGGCACTAGCAGGAATGGAGGGAAGGGATGGATCCGTGTGCACTGGGGAGGTGAAGCGTACACGTCAGGGAGCCTGATTGGACTTGTAGGGTGAGAGAAGTAAGAAATGTGGCATCTGGAACTGGGTGGAATGGAGTATCGTTGCCTAAAATAGGAATACTGCGGACAGATTTGGTGGGACAGGATCATCAATTTGAATATTACTAAATATGCAAACCTAGTGAATATCCATGTGGAATAGCGGTTAGCTACTCCAGGATGGAGCACAATGGAGATGTCCGGTAAGAAAGGTTGTCTGAAATCATCAGTACTTGTGATGTTGAAGCAACTTACTCATTCAGTAAATACCAGAGGCGTACTAGCAGGCCCAGCTGCGTGGACATGTGTCTTGCATAGTCACACAGAACTGCATTCTCAGAAGAACCTCAGTTTGATACTGTTGTCATCTTGAATTTCTCAACCTTTAAATGAGGGGCTGTGTATTTATATTTTGCACTGGACCCTGGTATTGTAGACAGTCCTGCGTGCAGTGACTTGGCACTGTGTCCAGGAATGGGACCAAAGCGTTGGTTAGTCCGACACGGCTCACACTGTAGGAGCGTACAGGCTAGGAGGGAAGACGATGAAGTGTGAAGTGTTCTGTATTAGAAGTACCAGCCTAAGGAAACATGTAGGAGAAGAGTCTAACCAAACCTTGTAGGGCTAAGGAGTGAGATGATGAGCTTGGCCAGGAGGAGAGAGTCGTGAAACAAAGTCCTGGTCCTCGACACCAGAGGAGGACTGGAGAAGTCTGGGAGGGGTCCTGGGAGGTAGGAGGGAAACCAGGCGGAGGAGATCCCAGCAGCCAGGACTGGGAGAGACTGTCAGATGCTGACCTGAAGATCAGAATGGTAACATGTCCAGCAGGTGGAGCAACAAGGGGATCACCTGAGGATGCTAGTGACAGAAGATGAAAATGGACAGAAAGGCAAGAAATGAAGGGATGGGTGGGAAGTGAAGAAGTAGAGACTTGGATCAACATTGCTGTTAATTTATAAGTCCTGATTTAATTGGAAGGAAAAGAGGACAGTCCCTGAGGACAGGCTTTTGATGCAGAAAATATATTTGTGTTTGTCTTTGGTTTTACCTCATTTCATTTTAAATACAAAATGTGTTAAGTGTTTTTTGGTCCTATAGACAGAGATCCAGTGGAGAAAGAAGTTGGAAATAGTAGGCACTGGGAAGACTCTGGGGTGAGAAAGGATAGACAGACTAGCCCCAGTAAGGAGGAGAAGAGGGAAAGGTGGCTGAAGGAGTGGAATTTCCACGGGAAGACCCTCCACTCCATGCAGTCCAGTCCACCTCACTGTTGAAGTGAACATCTGTGCCTCTTAGTCTTGTTTTCCTCCTGTCTCAAGTTCAAGGAGCAGCTTTCTCCTAAGTTTTCTCATGTGCTCTTTTTTTTTATTCAGCAAATATTCAGAGGGCTTCTGCTATGCAACTGGCACTGTGCTAAGTATTTATAACCTATGTGAAGAAAACAGATCAGGTGCCTTGACCACGGACACTCTGGTAGGGACCCCAAGCCCTGGCAGCACTGCCAGCTCCTCCCAGTTGCCCCCCTACAGAATGGTGCCCTCCGTCCTCCCTGGGTCTCTGACATCCACCCTATATAGGGCTTTTCCTACCCTTCCGTCCTGTTATCTTCTCCTTCCTTCCAGGATGTCTTAACTTTCCTAGTCCACTTCTAGGAATCAGCAGAAATTTAGGATCCATGTAGCAAAAGAGGGGAAAAAAGTTCAAACTGGCTTTAAGCCAAATATTAAGAGAAGGCTGGCTTCAGATTGTATCACATAACAACTTTCAACTCAAGTGTCTCTGGACCTCAGGGCCCTGTCAGTACTTTCCAATTAGGCTGGTCACTAGATTTTCATGATACCTCATCCCCTTTAAATTCTCCAAGGTTCTCTGTCCTCCTTCAGAACCCTTCTTACCTTATGGTAGTTACCATACCTACTCTATTCTGCCAGATGAGAATTAGGACAAAGACCATGTGAATTAACTCACACTGATTTTTTGAATGATGGATATCACCCTTGGGAAGGGGGTATAGTTGTATTTTATAAGTGGTTGTGTGTTTTTAAAAAGGAATCTTTAATTTTTCACATTTTATGCTGCATAATAGAAGTGAATAAAAAAATATTACAGCTAATTCCCAGAATTAGCTTCCTTACATTTTTCTACTTTCTCACAGTTTCTACTTTTGGAACCATGACTCTCCAAAGATTCTAAGGTTTCTGCCTCTACCAGTTTCTATGATAGCAATTGGGACATAGGTAGTAGGGGGTCGAGGTCATGGCTCTGCTATTCATAGGAATTGTTTCCAAGTCAAGGACTGCCTCTCCAGTTGCAGGAGAGGGATGCCCAAGGGGGTTTTGGCAAAAAAAAAAAAAAAAAAATCTTCCCTAGTATAAGCAAGGCATACACCCAGAGTGGATGTGAGAACTGATTTCGATGTTTGTGGGCTTCAGAGAGAAGCATGTCAGGTCCCTGGCTTCCTGGTTCCAGAGAGCTGTTAGGTTGCTAGAAAATACAATTCCCCAAGCTACTTCCATTTGTCATAAGAATAGCAACCTTCTGCCACAACTGATCGAGCAATTGCTGGAAAGTGGCTGACAGGAACCACTTTGGAATCAGCTCTGAGAATGGGAGGCGCCACTGGGACTGGGCTCAAGAGAGGGTGCAAGTCTTCCCTTATCAGCAAGGCATACACCCAGAGTGGATGTGAGAACTGATTTCGATGTTTGTGGGCTTCAGAGAGAAGCATGTCAGGTCCCTGGCTTCCTGGTTCCAGAGAGCTGTTAGGTTGCTAGAAAATACAATTCCCCAAGCTACTTCCATTTGTCATAAGAATAGCAACCTTCTGCCACAACTGATCGAGCAATTGCTGGAAAGTGGCTGACAGGAACCACTTTGGAATCAGCTCTGAGAATGGGAGGCACCACTGGGACTGGGCTCAAGAGAGGGTGCTCCACAGATATCGATTCTGCAGCCTCTCTTGAAACATCGGCTTTAGGAACAGTGTTTCTCAGAAATCCATGAGTTGGCAAAAGCTCTTGGGTACATGTTTTGAAGTATGAGAATTTTCTGAGCCTTCAGATGAGGTGTGAGTGGATTTTTCTGCACCCAGGATATTATCCTAGAAACTCAAGAATCTAGGCCAGATGTTTTCAGGTTTTAATGTGCTTATAAATCGCCTGGGGTTCTTATTACAATGCAGGTTCTCGTGCAGTGAATCTAGGGTAGAACTGGAGATTCTGCATTTCTACCAATCTCCCAGGAGAAGCCAATGCTGTGGCCCCACTGACCCTTTGAGTAACAGGGGTCTGGAGTTTCCCGGTCCCCTACATTAAACACTAGCTACACGAGCCTACTTAGAATTAAATTAATTAAAATGAAGTAACATTTCTGCTGCGCTAACCATAATTCAAACGCTCCATAACTGTGTGGCTGGTGGCTGCCATCTTGAACTTCACAGATAACAACATTATTGTGATCATGCAGGTTTCTGTTGGGTAACCCTGAAAGGCAGTGAGCAGTTCATTTATTCATGCATTTATTCACTGAACATTTGTGGCGCAGAGTGGCACGCTTGGTACTGAGGCACTAAGGCAGTGGTTACAGCTGGCATAAAGAGTCATCAAGGTCACTGGAATGCCATACACATAGGACTGGGATGCCTCCAACATGGCGAGAGTGGGTAATCGTTCCGCTCTGCAGGTGGGAAATGGCATCTCCTGGCATTGTGTGTGTGATTGTGATGGAGCTGGTACTTACGACCCTGGCTGCTGACAATGCGTTTTCCGTTTCAGGGCCATCATCATTAGAAATGGAGAAATCATCCCCATGTCTTCAGAATTCACCCCTGAGACCGAGCGCCAGAGACTTCAGTACCTGGTAAGAGTCACGTAAGTTTGGCAGAGGGCAGTGGCATCGGGGACAGCCTTGGAGCTGGTTGGGAAGAACACATCGCCGTGACATGGGAGAGGCCCACCGCAGTCAAACAACATATGGTACTGACTCCCCCACACATACCTTCTGGATCACACACCCTGACTCCATGTGTGATGACACATGCCACCTCCGAGAATTTATTATTGTGGCTGATTTTCTCCCATCTGTGACCGATTGAAGACATAATGTGCTCTGTTTCTCGCAGTGCTTTGGTGTGCAGTGTGAAGTGCAGCTCTGCAGAGCGCAAGCACCTTCTTCCCTGGCCTGCCACTCATGCAGACTCATGCAGGGGCTCACTGGATCACGTTGTGAGGAGGAGGCTCTCCCCACTGGCGGCTCTGAGATCCCCGCTGACTCGCTATGACTTTATTCGCCAGATAAGAAGTCTTGGGGCCCTCTTGGGAAGGCACAGGTGTTAGGAAATCTGTTTCTAACCTGAAAATAAGTTCTCCATCTACATCACCTTCTCTAGGATGGAAACTGTAAGAATTCTGGAGGGCTTTGCTTCCCTCAGAAAGCTCAGTTTTCTGGGAAAGCAGAACAAACTCCCTTCCCTGCCTACAGATTGTAGGGGCAGGGAATTAGACTTCGGCTCTCAGTTAAAAGTGACTATGATGACTATCCCAAGTTATCCCGTGCTGCTCAAAAAGGACATTATTCGTGTCTGGGTTTCAGGACTTGTAAATCGCCATGAATGATTAGTTTCATTGACTTAGAAGGTAGCTGTGCACTTTTCCTCAGTTCCCTGCTTTGTGTGTTTGTACATTTCATAACTAAGCTCAGTCTTTGTCTCTAGTTACCTGATCTATAAGACAGCAGGAATTCCAAACCAGTGCAAAAACAATGTTTGTTTCACTCTTTTACCTACTGTTGTTTTCTACTTTTGTAGTGCTACCTTTGTGCAGATAAACTTGAAGCCTTATAGAGACAGACTGCAGACTGTAGAGCACCCTGTTTTCTTTGGTCGCCTAGGGAGGTGGGAAGGACACAGCAGCACCCAGAGAAGGTTTTCACTCTGGTCCCAGCCCTCTTGCTCCCTGACTTGATAGCTTTGTACAGGTCTCTTAAGCTTTCTGGACTCTGATTTATACTTGTGAACTGGAGAGTTAGACAAGATCACAAAGGTCATAGAGCTGCCTGGGTCCCTTCAAGTAGGGTTTATAACCAGTGGCCTCTCACCTGCTGGCTTTCTCCAGTCTGTCATCCAGGTGATCTGTAACAGAGCCTGGCACTCCCTGTCTAAATTCTTTGGCTGCCCATGACCTACAGAATGCAGGCCACACTTGGTGGCAGACTCACAGCCCTGCCCGCCTGGCAGTGCCGTCTCACTGTTGCCGCACCACCATCACCATGCACCCCATGCTTCAGCACATAACTGGCTTCCACTTCCAGCACATGTCACCATCTCTGACTTCCAGGCCTTTGGAAATAATGCTCTGCCTCCATGGCCTCTCCCTTCTTCTCTGCCCTCGAGATCCCAGCATAAATGGTACTTCTCTGGAAGTGTGCTGTGGTCCTCCAGTGTCTAGAGGCCGCAGTGCACCCCTCAGCATGTTGGTATTGTTTTTCTGGATCACAGGCTGCTCACCCCTCATCTTAGTTACCTCGTACCCATTGCTGTGGTTGGCGCAGAGGAGACTCGGAATCAGTACCTGCTGACCATGTGAGAAGAAGCTGTGCCAACACCCAGCAGGACCTGCCCTCTGACGTAGCACAGCAGAGCGAGGACCCCGTCTCCTGCCTGCACTGTATTCCACCTTCATCACCCTCTTCCCCTACTGAAACTCATTTCTTTTCCCTTGGGTGCCTGTTTTCCTACCAGAGTCAATGAATAATAACAGGTTATAGTTCTGTGCTTTTTATTTTGAAATAATTTCCTATTTTCATTTTACAAGAATGAACATGGGAGATTTTTAGGAAGGGATAGAAATACATAAATGATTCAGATTCCCGAATATCAGAAGTCTATTTTGCGATGGTCAGAATAAGAGTAGCTTTGGGCCTCAGCTTGGTCACAAAATTCTGTGTATAATTTCTACAAGACCCTTGGCTGCTCCTCATTCTTTAGTTAGTATGGGGGTAGAAAACTTCAAAGAGGAAGTCAGTGAAATAATATGTACAGAATTCTTTTATGGCACACAGTACTCATTTAGCTATTATTTGATGAATCAAAGTCTGGTTTCAAATTTTAGTTTGGGCTGGTTTTGTTTTTTTGTTTGTCTGTTTGTCGGGGTTGTTGAGAGAGGGAGGATCTTGCTGTGTAGTTCAGGATGGCCTCAAACTAAGAAATCCTCCTGCCTCGGCCTCCAAGTGCTGAGATTGTAGATGTGCACCACCATGCCCAGCTGTTTGGGCTGTTATAACAAAATTCCATGTACCAAGTGGTTTACCAGCAACAGAAATGTATTTCTCACAGGTCTGAGAAGTCCATGATAAAGGCCCCAACAGACATAGAGGCCATTGAGTGTCTGGTTCATACCAGCCATCTTTTCTAGGCAGCTTCATAGGGTAGAAGAGACAAGGATGCCCCCTGGAGTCTCTTTTCCAAGGCCACTAAATCTCATTCTTTAGGGCTCTACTTTAGAGACCTAATCATCTCCCAAGGCTTTGCTTCCCAGCATAATCACATTAGGAATTTGACTTCAACACATGAATGTTGAGGGTACACATCCAGTCTGTAGCAAAATCCTACTGGCCTCTCAGCCAGAGTAATATTGTTTCCTCTTTTTTACTTTAAGAAGCACTTCTTCTGTTGTTAGATTAATGTATATTTTGATGTCACTCTTAATCATTGTGGACACTATTAGCTGAAGAATGAGGCTAATGTTTGAATTTCCAGAAGATGAGAACACTGTGTATGTGTGTGTGTGTGTGTGTGTGTGTGTGTGTGTGTGTTTGGTACCGGGGATCGAACTTGGGCCCTTGCTGCTTGCGAGGCAGGCACCTTAACCACTGAGATAAATCCCCAGATATATATATTCTTTTTAATCCTTCCTACTAAATTAGATATGTTTCTCAAGTTTGTAACTAAAACTTTCCTCCCAGACAGAGGAGTGTAAATTTAACATAAACTTCCCTGGTTGGTTGGCCAACTTTGTATTCTTTCAGGGGTCTTGGAATGTATGTTTCAGAATGAACAAGTTAAGTAATAATAACCACATGATGTGACTGTTTGTAACAGTATATTTGAGAGAATTAAAATATTTATAGTATAAAAACTCACATTATAGTTTAAATCTAAAATGTCCCCCCAAAGTCTTAGGTTCAGGGGTAGGGTCTGGTTGGAAGCAGTGGTGTCTTAGTTATTTTCTCATTGCTGGAACAAAATACCTGACACCCCCAAGTTAAACGAAGAAAGGTTTATTTTAGCTTATAGTTTGTAGAAATCTCAAGCATAGTCAGTTGACTCCAAGACATGGTGGCATGGCAGAGGAGAAACAGCTCATGGTGTGGTAGGCAGGAGCCTTCCTTCTCTCCCTTTTTACTCTGTTTGGGCTGCAAGCTTATTGGCTGGTGACCCACACCCAGGATAGGTCTTCCCTCTTCAGTATTGGTTGGGTGTCACCCACGCCCAGAACTGTGCTAAACCAGTAAGTGGGTGAATCTGATATCACACACCCATGATGGAGCCACCTCCCAAAGATCCCACCTGTGAGCACATGAGGCTTTGAGGGAAATCCGGACATAACAGAAGGGCAACTGAAAGAATGACTTTGGAGGGTTTATTCTTGCGCTGGCTCCCCCTTTCCTCTGCTTTCTTGCCACCACAACATGAATAGCTTTTTCTCCACTGTGTCCCTCTACCACAGTGTTTCCGCCTTGAAGCCAGCTGACCATGGAATAAAACCATGAGCTAAAATAGACCTCTCATTTTCAAGTTGTGGACGTCAGGTATTTTGTCCGTAGTGGGACTGTCCCATCACCTGATGTCATATAATACCTGATGGATAGGATGCATAGACCACTGGTGGTTCAAGTTGGTGGGAACATGTTAAACATGCTCAGAACACTTACATTCGCCTACAATTGGGCAGAATCATCTTAAAGCCTATTTTATAACAAACTTTTGAATATTTCATATGATTTATTGCATACTATACTGAAAGAGAAGACCAGAATGGTTGGATAGATATGCTTTCACACTATTGTAAAAGCAAAACTTGTAAGTCACATCATCATAAGTCAAGGACCATCTGTCCCGTATACTATCTTAGGATTTTAAATCCTCTAACCCTACTAATGTTTTGAACATCTATTCCCTTGAACTAGTGGTAAACTTCTTAGTGTATTGATTGTTGTAGTAATATCCTTTTGGTTTATATAGTCCCAGCCGGTTTGTATATTTCTGGAAAATTTAGCAACATGTTCCTTATTCTTAGGTCAAATCAGCTTTTATCTTTATGATGTGTGAAGCGACACTTATGATGGACTCGTTAAAACTTCTAGGTCCCTAGTCACTTGCCTTGAGCAGATGTCTGCAGTCCCAAGGCTGCCTGACTTGCGGAGATGGTTGATGGTTTTGGGGGTGAGGGGTAGCTTGAGCCCTTTGTACGTGAACCATTTTGATCTGCATCTGAGAGGAGTGTTCTTGGTAAGCACAGTCTGGAGATTCGGGGATTACAGAACTGGAGGCAGATTACAAGATGATGGATGTGGCAGGCACATTAATTTTGTTTGGTCTTGCATCCTGACCTCCAAGGGCGCTTCATGTGGCTGTCTGGGTAATGTGAACTTTGTTTCATAGATTTGCAGGCAGGGTGATTAATCGCACAGGCTCTCTGGTTTGACAGGTTCACACAGAATGTGGCAGGTGTGTGATGAAGGGGTTCTGCACCAGGGAGAGCCGATGATCCTATAGGCATGAATAAGCCTTGCTCTTCTGTAGCTAGGTTTTTATTTTTTTCTTGTTTTTTTTTTCTGTTTCTAGAGTGATTGAAATAAAATCTGTAAAAGGGTCCAACAAATAGGCAGAATACTTTAATGGTATCAAGGCTTACCTAGGAGGGAATGGGGAAAGCCTTGCTCTTCTGTAGCTAGGTTTTTATTTTTTTCTTTTTTTTTTTTTCTGTTTCTAGAGTGATTGAAATAAAATCTGTAAAAGGGTCCAACAAATAGGCAGAATACTTTAATGGTATCAAGGCTTACCTAGGAGGGAATGGGGTCTGGCTTGTGGGCGTGTCTCAGCAGACGTGACAGCTCTGATGCTGTGGCCTCGCAGAAACTGCCCCCACCTCTGCTTCAGGTGAATGCCCGAGATGGACCTCCCTCAGAGGACCTATGTATCCCTGAAGTGCGGGTGATGGCTTTCCCTCCATTCTCCTAGACATATTTATGCACTTTGATTTGATTGCAGTGAGACATGCTGGTATCATCAGCCATTTAAATACTGTGCTTCTGTCCTTGCAGAATAACCCAAGTCTGTGGCTGTTTTTCATCAGGAATGGTGTACAGAAGAGATGAAAGTGTGTATTGAATGTACATTGGACCATGCAAATGCACCATTATCCGAGGTGATTTCTTGCAGTGTCCTTAGAGCTACTCCCAGCTCTCTGAGCTGAGCCTACGTCTGTATGTCTTGGTCTCCTTGGTGCTGGACTTGAAAAGGCTTCATATGAATAGTGTTATGCCTTTTGGCTCACTGGTGTTTCCATGCTCAAGAGTTATCTCCACTGGAGTGTTCCTTAAGCCAGAGCCTGCTTTTAAGACAGGAGACTCTAATGGGGAGATTGAGGTGTCCTGTGAGTAAAAATGACAGTGTCCCCACCCAATATCGGGCTTTACCTTGAGAGCGGGTGGTCACATGCACTGAGCCTGGCTTTAGTCTCAAGCAGGCAGCTCTTTGCTTTGCTCTGTAAGAGAACATAGGAATCATGGAAAAATCTACTCCAGTCTCATCTCTTCCCCATTTAACTCCCTTTCATAAAATTACATGAGGCTCTGATTTTCTAATTAAACAGTGGCAGGCTAGAAGCTGTTATATCATTTTTCATATTTACGATAGGTTTCAGTGGCCACCTAGAAATATTATTGTGAACCTTCTGTAAAATCCACATACATCAGGCAGAAATTTATTAATATTCAATTCTATGGTAACTTACATGTACCAGCTTAATTCTTGTTACTTTGAATTTTTAAAGGACAAATTATGGCTGAGAATTCTTCATGAAAGAACCCAACCCATATATATTGAGAGTTTTCATTTCACATTTTTAAACCCATACCAAAATATTCTATTCCTGCACTGTAAATCAGGCAGCTTGACTCTGGGAGAGCCTTCTCATTTGAACGTTAGCGTGACTGTTAGTGATCACCAGTGGCTCGGCTGACATCATTAATTTCATTTCATTCTTGACCTTAGACTTTCTATCATGATAAATCATCTTGAATTGTACGGCTTCCAATCCTCCTCTCATACAGTCTGATGAAATTTTCCCCCCTAAGGGCAAGAAAAAGGAGAGATTACTCTGTTTTAAGAAAGAAAAGAGAGTGTTCTATGAGACACTGAAATTCTTCCTTTTGATAATTTCCTTTCAAAAGCTGAGAGGTCTGAACATTTTCAAAATTAAATGTTTTGGTTAAAGGGCTTTACTGTTGTGGAATCTGCTGCCATCACATAGTATCGTCACTTCCCACATTCTGCTGATGGGAGTGCAATGGGAACAACTCCTTTGGCAGAGTCTAGTAGTCACTCCTCAAGCACAGCACTCCATCCATCACCCAGCAGCCTCACCCCTAGGTCCGTACCTAACCAAAGGTGCTCAGCAAGAGCCTAGAATGTGCATAGCAGCAGCGTTTGTAATGGCACAAACTGCTAACTGTCCAAGTGCTCCTGGAGAGTCGAAGGAGTAAGTCAGGGGTGGCACAATCACAGAATGGGATACTATATGGCACCAAGAATGAACAAATTGTGACTGTATACAACACGGATGAATCTCACAGACAACACCTGGCAGAGGGGCATTCTGTAGACTTCCAGACCAAGTGGCATGAATAGGAAAAGCCAATCTACAAGTCTGAATGGTGCTTCCCTTTGGGGGAGTGGCAGTGAGGGTCCTGCCAGGGGTGATGGCATTCCAGGGTGCTGGTAGTGCTGTGTTTAATTTAAATGCTACCTTCATAGGTTAGTTTGTAAAAATTCATCAACTTGACCGGGAATGGTGGCTCTTGCCTATGATCACAGCTGCTCAGGAGACAGACAAGAGATCATAAGCTTGAGGCCAGCCCATGCAGTTTAGAGAGATCCTGTCTCAAAAAATAAATTCAGTAGTATAGCTCTCCTGGGTTCAATTCTCAGTACTACCAAAAAAATCAGCTTGTATACATACAATATAAGCACTTCACCATATATATCATACTTCACTGCAAAGTTTGTGTATCCTTTATTTAACTATGTATTATCCTTTGTAATGTGCAGTGCCCAGCAGAAAGCCACACTCCTGCCACCTCTTTGCCCCAAACCATTGCAACTCTTAGGCACCTGCAAACCCAGCTGCTTGCCTCTTCCTTGCCTTCGCTTGGCTGCATTCATCCCAGAGTTCCTCCTTGACCAGTGATTAAAGTCCTTTGCAGATTGTCTCTGATACTAACTATGAGTGCTTCACTCTGCCCTTGTCCCAGGATAGATCGTTACTTGGTGTTTGCCTTCCTGTCTCCCTGTCTAGTACCTGAGCTCAGAGCAGAGGGGCCTCTTTTCTTATCCTTTGACTCCCTGGACCCTGGTACTTAGCACTTGCTGGACCTCACATGTCTGCTGGATGAATTGCCAAGGTGCCCAGATTGGAAGCACTCAGGTTCTCAATACATCAGAACAAGGCGGACCCCACTTGAGCTTACTCACCCTCCCCAGACCTCTGGCCTCCTCTCTGCTCTAGTGAGAGCTTACTGGAAGCTTCTAGAATGTATCTCCTCTTCTGGCTTGTCAGCTCCTGTTACAGCTCAATTTTTCTGGGCACCCAGAGGCACTCATTAGCAGAGATGGAGTGGCTGTGCTTCAATATGCTACCAATTTCCTGCCTCTTGCTTTGAAAGTAGTTTCTGCCGAGGACTGGAAAGGAGAACAGCTGTAAGAAGTCCTGCCCGCTTCCTGTTGTTTTGCCTGCATACATCAGACCAGGAAAATGTCTTCCTTGTCCCTGTCTAGATATAAAACCATGTCTGTCATTTCGTTTTCATCAGTTGTGTAGGACACTGAGTGACATGAATGTGTCCTACCCTCTTGTTAGCACGTCTGTGCCTTCCAGAGTCCTTGTGAGTCTTCATGACGAGAACAAAGCTTTGGCTTTCCTAGAGCACTGGCTACCACACTCTCCCCAGGTAACATCTGTAGCACTCACATGAACTAGAGATGCACCTCCACCCTTCTTTCAGGAGCAGTCTGTTTATGCTTCCTTGAGGGAAATCTTCAAAATTTAGGATTAAAAAGGTACCTCCTCCAAAAAAATCATTTTTGTATGCACAGAAGGTGTGTCATCTTAATGACACATTACATGTCATGTAGTATAAAATGCTAATCTCTGGTTTTCTATTCCATATGTTCTCTTACTTATATATTCTTAAGATTGTCAAACATCATAGGATTTTAAATGATATAATTGCCCTCACATACATATGGTTTTATGGGAAAATTTTTGTCAAATTATAACAGATTAACTAAATCCAGAGTGCTTGTGTCCAAGATTATTTTTCTATCCCATGGGCCTTATTTTCAACTCTTTTGAAAGATTGTAAGTATTTCATTGTTATAAGCTCTAATAATCAGTAAAATGTAATTATATAAACCCGGTGGGAATGCTTAAATAACAATACTTAGAGCCTTTGCTATGTGCATACTGTGCTGGGCACAGGAATACAGCTGAGGTTTCAAAAATAATAAACAAAGTGTACCTGATATTCACATATATTCAGTGGCTTATTTTTATTAATTTATATCACTAGAAAGACGTTTCTAACATGTATATATCCAAATAATAAAAAGAAAAACCTAAAATATACCCAGTATATCAAAAAGTAAGCAGTGTTTAGAAGAATGTCCACAATTTGTATGCTGCAGGTGGATGTAGCTTCTTAACATGTACCTAATCCTACCTTGGACTTGGTTCATGTTTTTAATAGGCCAGCGTTATGTGTATATATATATTTAATAGGCAGTCATGTGTATATATTTATGACATGCTCAAGTGTAGGCAGAGAAGCAAAACCTTACACATGTAGAACCAGGAAATCACTATACTTTATTGCTTTAAGCAACCTAACAAATTCCCCCACATTTTACAAACTTTAAACTTGGAGTGTAGTGACTAGTGTATAGTGAATTAAAAGTGAAATCATTTTGGGAACTCAAGACTCTAGAATGCTAATTTAAGCAATTCTTTTGACAGGACAAGCCAAACAAAGAAATTCTAAATGATCATGTCATTTAAATGCTGAGAAAATCCTAGAAAGTTTTGAAATTCTCGTGATGCTTTACTATGTTTCTGCCAACCAAATGTCTCCAGGCTGGCTCGTCAGGACCCCATGGGCTTCCCCATCCCCTCCATGGGAGCCAGGCCCTTGCCTGTTTGACTCTCCCAGTGATTATTGGAACAAGGAGCAGTAAAGCTCTTCTCAAAGTTTTAGAACCTAGTTTAAATACTAGGTTCTCAAAAACTAAGAATTCCTAGAACTTTTTAAGGGAAAGTATCCTGGGCTAGGCATGTAGCTCAGTGGTGGAGCACTTGCCTGGCATCCACGAGATCCTGCAAACACCCACCACCAAAAAAAAAAAAACTACATTCAATGGCAGAAATACTCATGACTATCGGTAAGTTACGAAAATCCTAAGGTAACATTTTTATAGTGTCCCAGTGATTTTGAAATATGTACATATGTAAACGTGTCCATATAAGACCATTTAGCTAAACTTTATGATGATGGCACAAAAAGATACATTAACATGCAGAAGCAGCTGCCTCCAAAAACCAACAGGTGATTTTTATAAATTGTGTGCCTCTGTGTATTTTAGCATCTCATTTTTTACTAAGCAGTCATATGTTTGCTCTGCTTATACTAGTTCTCAAGTTGTGTAACTTTAACATCAATAACTCCAGAGGGTTTGCCACGTGTAACAGTGGTGAGTAATCAAAGTGCTGGGAGAGAGGTAGATGGTGACTTTAACAAGGAAAATGACAAAAATGTGTCACAGGTACCCATGGACCACTCACAGGTCTATGCTAGGCATGATTGTGACAAGAAAGGAATCTTGTCATGTGTTCTGTGGCAGTTAGCCAAAAAGGGAAGAAAAACTGTCCCGAAGATAGAAAAATGTAAGGGTGTAACATCAGTATCAGTATTTCCTCAGAACTAAGACACTTTTTTCCTCAAAGTCGGACTGTTTTCCCATTAATTGTTGCCAGCCAAGTGGCAGGCATGTCAAACACCAGGTGAGCACAGAAGTTTTTTCCCCCTCAAACATTTTAAGGTTCTTAGCAAGGTTCCTGTAACAAAAGACAGATTAACAAAAGAAAAACACACAAATTTGTGTAGTGCAGGTTTTATGTGACAGCTGAGACTTTATAAGAAAATGATGATCCAAAGAAACAAGTCAACTTGTGTATCTTTTGCTCACATTTGATGAGGAGCAGACAGTTTCCTTTGGGAAGAAATATGACTGGACGATGGGGTTATGATCTAACAGAAATAAACGGGGGACTTAACAAGACCTGGGTGTGTCCCAGGGTCTTCAGAATTCAGGATACTCCTCCCCTCTATGTATTTGCAGGGTGTCTCTAGAATGAGGGACTTAAAATCTGCTGGGATGAGAAGGGCAAGTTGCAGGCAAGAGAGACTTTCCTTTTTCTGCTGTTTTCTCAAATGCCAACGTGGCATGTTTCAGGATAACATGTCTGCACCCCATCATACCAACTTGAGGGATACATGTGCAGCAGCTTGGAAAAAACTGGGGGACACATCTAAAACATGAATGAAGCCCCTCGTTTGTGGAAGGATATGGGAAGTTTTGAATCAGACTTGCTTAACCACATTCCCACGGTGGGAATCAGAAATGCCAACCTGGCTGAAGAACATCTGCACCCCTGGCTTTGGGGCATGTAGTTCTGTCATGAAGTAAAAAAGTACTGTATCCCTAAGCTCTGCTGAAACAGGGGGCACGGGAAAATCATGAACATCGTGACTTGCAGCTGAAAAGGGATGAGAGCTGTTGGGTTCTAAATGTGAAAACGTTTTGGAAAACCTTAGCCAATACACAGACTGTCTTTGACTTATGATGATTCAATTTACAGTTGTTGTTGTTGTTTTACTTCATGATAATGCAAAAGTAATGTGCATTTAGTATAAACCGTACTTCAAATTTTGAATTATAATCTTTTTCTGGGATATTGATACACAGTACAAAACTGTTGCAACGGTAAGCAGCAACAGAAAGACAGTCAGCCAAGAGATCACAAGGGTAAGCGATGGATACTCCATGGTGTACTTTGTTGCTAAGCTTTGATGTTCCTTAGTTTAGGAATATTAATTGCATTTGCGCCTTACAACCAAGTTTATCAAACATTTAACCTTATCATAAGTCATGGAGCATCTGCGCTTCACTTATATATTCTTTATTAAGAACACATAAAAGTGATAGATACTTAAAATTTATCCTAAGTCTAAAGGAACTCTTCCAAAAAGAATAAAATAAAAATTCACAATGGTTAAGAAAGTGTTATATACAGTTTAATTAGAAGCTTGTCTTCTATTGCTTAGGGACAATGAGATAATGGTGCATCTAATAAATGGCATCTTAGATTTAACGAAGTACAGTACCTACTTGTTATCCTGGGAGAAAGCCAGCAGTGTCTTGAGATTGTGAAGGACTTCATATGTAAAGGAACAGGAGACCCAAAATGTAAGTCTCCTTTGAACCTGTACATCCTTGGAGTTAGAAATGAGGCGGCCCCTGCAGATATCAAAAGAGCTGAGGAGCTGCCAGCTAACCTGCAGGTACAGTATCTGCCTCAACAGATTCTTTTTAACAGATCTTCTGATACAACTGCCCAGGCAAGTGTATACCAACAAAAAAGGGTACAGGGTACCTGGTTAAAGCAACACCCAAAGGCCCACTTGTCCTCCTACTTGGAGACAAAGTGTTTGGAACTCTGCACATTTCCCCTTGTAGGAGAGAGAAAAAAATGTGTGTACATAAGGCATTGTTAGTTCTGGCTGATGACCTTAATAATAGAAGATAAATAAGAGAAAAGCATAAAATTGATTTGATGTACATTGTATGAAACACAGAACCCTTCAGAAATGATCCAAAGAAACAAATGAAACTATTTTATGGACAATCATATATAGGTATGATTGAAGGCTGAAAGGGTTTATGTATGATCTAAGATAGTAAACTCAAGGAGGGGGGGGTGACACAGAACTATTTGTTCAGGATCTTCGTGGTATCCCAGTATGACATTCCTTTCTCTTGGGTATAAAGCTGAACCATTCTGAAATTAGGATTTTCTGAACTATTTTTAGAAGGTCACCTAGGTTTTATGGCCTATTTCTATGGAAAGGGAGTAAGATGAACTCTTTCTGGTTTCTGTGGCCTCTATGTTAGCTTCCTGTCACCATAACAAATGCCTGAAATCAGTCAACTTAAAAACAAGAAAGGTCATTTTGTTGTACAGTTTCAAAGCTTCCAGTCCATGGTTACTTAGCTCATTGCTTTTGGGCCTGTGGTAAGGCCATGTGTTATGGTAGAAGCATGTAGCAGGCTTCACCTTATAGCAGCCAAGAAGCAAAGAACATCAGGAAAGGGGCAAAGTTGCCAATATCCCCTTCATGGGACACATCACCCCTGGTGACATAACTTCCTTCCAGCAGGTCCCACCTCCTAAGGTTCCACCACCTCCCAGGAGTTCCATAGGCTAATGAGCACACCATTCGCACACGGAGCTCTGGGCTATACTTCCAAGCTGTGGCAGCCTGTGTCTCCTGTTTCCTTAAATGTCAAAGTGCCATTGGGAGTAACATGTCTTGAATCTTATCACACTTTTCGTCACAAGATTTGTGAGGGAATATGCTCAGCCATGTCCTTTGGACCATATCCTGTTTGGTAGCAACACACTTGTCTGTTTTGTATCTATATTTTCTGTGCAGTATTAGTCTATTTTGTGCCACTGAAATATAATACCATAGGCTGGGTAAATTATTTACAGAGGCAGATTTTTTTTTTCTTCGTAGTTCTGGGGTCTAAGAAGTCCAAGATAACGACATCTACATTTGGTGTGGGTCTTCTCACTGCATTTTCACATGGTGGAGGGCAGAAGGGAAAGGACAGCAAATCCACTCCATGCACCCTTTGTATAGCAGCATGTATCCATTGAACTCAACATTTTCTGAAAGACTGCATTGGAAATTATTTCCAACACATGAATTTGGGGAGACATATTCAGACCATAGCACAGTCAGTTAACATATACACACGTATGTCATACATAGGTCTCTATAGGACACAACACACACAACCTGATACACTCATACTTATTGTTTGATAACCTTACTTTTATAATTCAGTCAGTCCTGTGTGTCATTACATATTCTCTATAGTATATTCTAAATGATAGCAAAGGTTTTGCATAAATTTATGCTATATTTATTCATATAATTATTAAATGATTTCCTTTAGTTTTTTTTGCTATAGTAGATAATATCAGAAACATCCTTATAACCATGCTGTTCACAGATCTGTGCATGAATTTATTTTTAACTGGGTGTGTTGGTTCAGATTGTCTGGTCCAGGAGCAAAAATATCACGGACCTTTTGTAGACCTTACTGTTTTTTTGTAAATATGTATGTGGAGGTTGAAAGGCTAACAAAGGATCGGATGGGAGTTTGAGTGGGATGCTAAGCTCAGGCTCTTAGACTTACCCATTCCTAGGAGTTGGGCTAGGTGTTGTTAACCTTACTGGGATTTACTTTCCTTGTTTGTAAGTTGAGTCTAAGACACAGGCTTTGTGGCATTGTTGGTTGAGTAAGATAAGGTATATATGAAGTGTCTCATAGAAAGCACATGGTGATCCCTAAGTGTTAGTTCACTTGCGAGGTGGAAATCAAACTCCTTGCTAATAGAGTCTGAATGTTGTGAAAGATGATAAGAATACAGGACAGATTGTGCTGTGTGTTGACTAGTTTCTTAGTTCCTTAGTTTTTCTTGATGGACCAAAATAAAAGAGAACTAAAATACTACCTACCCTTTTGGCACGTCTGGCTTCATGGACGTGTAACTTATACAATTACACAGGGTTTTATGCTTGAATACACCACTGTCCCTGTCTTGAAATTCTTAATTTTCAACTGAGGCTCCACACTTTCATTTTGAACTGAGCCCCACAAATTAAGAACTATCCCTGACCATAAATTTTTTGAAGGATCAAATGAGAACTCAAAAGTCTCTGAGCATAGTACTCACGATATACTGCTCAATAATCATTACATGGATATAATGGTTATTTTATGAGCAAAGATAACCATCACCAGTGCACTAGAGGCATTATTACATTAACATAAATAGTATTATGAGCTAGAAGCTTCATTTTATTTTACAGATAAGGAAACAGACCCAAGAAATTAAAAGTAGTCACATAGTTTATAAATGCAGAATGTGGACACAATTGAAGTCTGTCTCACCCAAAGGCCTCACCATTGAGCTACACTTTTTATTTTCATTTTTCCTCTTGAGTTTTTTTATTCTTTCAATAGTACATGCTTATAGTACATAATTACATTCCTCATGGAGAGTTCATACGTGTACATAACACATCTAATTTTGTCAACTCCAACCATATCGCCCTGAATTCACTGCGTCTCATCTGATCTCAGAAACTAAGCAGGCCTGGTTAGTATTTGCATGGGTGACTTCTGCTATTATGTGTTAGTTCCCTCCCTCCCTCCCTGCCAAAAAAATGTGACGACCTATTTAAGTTTCCTGATATTCAGCAGCAGCCGAAGTGTAATCCTTCACAGAGTTTCAGGGCCTCTCAAAGAGATGCAGAATTCCCACCAAGCCTGGAGCCTACTAGAGTTGGAGCAAACAGGGAGACATAAATCCTCTTTTTACTCCCAGTCATCCTGTCCTGTCTCATCCCATCCTGCCCTGTCCCCAATCCTGCCCATAACTGCTGCCTCAGAGTTACATCACTTCTTTGGCTCCTGATAATTTTAGCTTCGGATGACTAACATCTAACTAGTACCTCAGACTACCATGAGCACCAGTGGGATACTGGCTGTCATCAGGTCCTAGGAAAGAGTCTGTTGAAGATGCCTCTTGTAGGTTAAGCATCCCTGATCCAAAAATCCAAAACCTTCTCTAATGTCCCCAAATCCTTTTTGAGCTCTAACATAATGCCAGAACTGGAAAATTTCACATCTGCCCTCATGTGACAAGTTGCAGTTAAAGCATACAGGTACAATGAAAATATTGTATAAAAGTAGCTTCAAACTTTGTGCATAAGGTGTATATAAAGTATAATGAATTTTATATTTGAACTTAGGTCCCATCTCCAAGATATTACACATATGAAAATATTAAAAAATGCTAAGCACTTTTGATCCCAAGCGTTTCAGATAAAGAGGTACTCGAGCAGTAGCAGTGAGCTGAGGACATGGCCATCTGTCCTATAGCAGGGAGCCTTCGCCTTCCGATAGTGCCAGGCTGTGATGGACTCTGCCCACTCTTTTTCCTCGCCAAAAAGGAGAGATGGCCCATTCCACCACACTGCTGGTATGCCAGCATCAGTTTTCATGCTGGAAATTCTGCAGCATTATGCTGACTGCGGGTGACCTCTGAGCAGGGCTGTGAAAATATGAGCTTCCATCTCTTGGATAGCTAGATTTGAATTGTGGATGTGACGAGACTGCTTGTTTCAAAGCAATCCCCTAAGTGGCTGCTTGCTCAAGGGTTTTGTAGTGTGAACCTAGGTCTGGGGGAGGGGAGAAGCCATATGCTCCGGAATAGGCTTCCAGTGACAGGAGCAAAGGACAGCAGAGCAAACTGGAGGGTGTCCAGCAGAAGGTTCTGTCTGTTGCATCCAGCCCCACCCTGCGGCCTCAGGCCCTGTTTACTGCACACTCACATGCAGCTTCCAGGAGCAAGGCCAAGCTAACTGCAGTGTGAACAAAGAGAGCAAAGTCAGGGTGAGCCTGCTTACCCGCCATCTCACCAACATGCCGTTCAGGAAAGTAACACCATACTAGATTTGAAGTAAAAAGTGAACTGTGGGGCCAGAGATTTAGCTCAGTGGTTCTGACACCTGCCTCCCAAGCGCAAGGACCTGAGTTTGATCCCCATTACCAAAAAAAAAACTTTGAAGAAGCTCAGTTTCTCTTTATGCCTTTAGATATTAGTGTCTTTGATTATAAATAGCTCTTCACATCAAATAAAAATGTAGCATTCCTTTATAAATTAAGTGCATGGATTTTGCTTGTCTTCTGTTGATGTTTAAATTCTGCAATCTCTACTTTTCCTAAAATATAAGATGATTTTTCTTGTTTGTGAACCATGGCCTGTCTCGGTTTGCAAAACATCTTTGAATCTTATTTTTTCTTCTAAATATGTATGTGACTTTTTTTTCTTCCTCTTTTTGCTATTAGGCATTCATGCAGCCTCACTTGCTAGGAAATGAATTCACACATTTGGAGTTTCCAAGGAGAGTACAGAGAAAGGAACTTGGAAAGAAGATGCTGTACAGGGACTTCAACATGACAGGCTGGTAAGAACATGCCTTCCCCCGTAGTGTGTGTGGGAGCCACTTAATGCTGTTGGGATCAAAAGGGGCAGCCAGAGTGCTTGACTGAAGGACAAGGGCCTGTGCCCACTTCTGCTGTTCCTGCTAAATACTGGTTCTCCAGTCACAGGTGCTGGTCTGTCTCTGCTTGTCTGAGGCCCACGTCCAGAACACCAGTCCCATAACTCTGACTTAATTCCTTGCCGTTCATGGAGTAGTTATTTGGGGCTTTCTAAAAGACATTGAACTTTGTGCTCTTAGATCAGGGTTATCAAAGAAGTAAAGGGTTTTGAAGGAATTTGCCAAGTATTTCTTGAACCAAACTGGCTTGGGTTTGAATCCTCAGTTTGACTTTTCTAAATAGGAAAGGTGGATTAAACTACTTAATCTCTAGAGCCATATTTTCCATGGATAAAATGGGAAAAAAGAAAAGATATACCCTTTGAAGATTCATTATAAAGACTAAAGGTATTGTGTTAATTTTTGTTATAGGCATCACTTAGAAGCCATAAGAGATTAGTTCCAGGATCCCCTGCAGACAGCAAAATTAGAGATGCTCAGTCAAGTCCTTTATGTAAAATGCCCTCGTGTTTGCATATAGCCTATGCACGTCCTCCTTCCTGTGTACTGCAAATCATCTCTAGATTACATAACATTTCTAGAGTATTAGTTATATTAAGTAAACAGTCGTTACACTGTATCATTCAGGCGATCATGTCAAGGTAAAAAGTCTGGGACGTATTCATTACAGACACTTTTCAACATATATTTTCCTTCCACATTTGAGGCATCCATGGATAAGAAATCTGTGGATGTGGAAGGCCAACTTTATATTATTCCACACAGATTAAAAGAAGAGCTCTTGATATGATATGAGCAATGCCCAAAACTCACCTCTGTAAATACCGAGACCATTTCTACAGCAAATCAGTGGGTAACACTGACTGAGACCTCTTGTATTTCTTCTATCTGGATAACACACATGATGACAAATCCTCATATTACAGGAATGACGTGAAGATTAAAGTGACAGAGTAGTGCCTTGCATATGGAAGTGTGAATGAAGAGGCAACTCTCATGCCCGCAGATTCTTTTTTTTGGGGGGGGGGTTTGATACAGGGCCTCACTATGTAGTTGAGACTGACCTGGAACTCACTATGTAGTCCAGGCGGGTCTTGGACTCACAGCGATCCTCCTGCCTCAGCCTCCCGAGTTTCTGGGATTACAGGTGTGCACCACCACGTCTGGCTATCATGCCCTCAGATTCTAATGAGTGCGCCTCTTGCCAGCGTGGAGGACAGTAGAAGAATGAGACGACTTACTCTGTCCTCGCCATGTCTCCGACAAAAGCAGACAACTAGCTTTCATTATGTCTTCTTCTTTGACCAAAATAGGTGAAACAGATAGATGGTCATAGCCCACATTCCCACGGAGATGACTTCTAGGCAGGGACTGCTTCTGTGGTACATACTATCCTAAAGGAGCAAGATGCGCTGCCCAGAGAAGAAAAGATGCTAACAGGGGACTTCTGATTGTCTTTTGCCAACTGAAAAAGTAGATCCTTACCTGGACCCACTCTTTTCCCTCCAGCATGCAGCGAGCAAACTAAGGCTAGAGAGCCAGAGTTACCCACCATCTGTTTCTATAAATAATTATTTTTTAAGAACAGCTATATCTGCTTGTTTACATGTGATCTGTGGCTGTCTTCACGCAGAAGTAGGGCGGTTGAGTAGTTACAACAGAGTCTATATGGCCACAGAGTCTAATATTTACTGCTGCTCTAAAATATGAGTGAATTTGTCAGAAAAGTTTCCCCATATTTGCCACTGAGTTTTCAAGCCTTGGAGTCATTGTTCTAAATCCATTTGCATTCAGTTAGCAAAATCAATACTTCTTGAAGAAATGTTTTAGAATTTATACTGAGAGCCAGTATAATTCAGAAACAGAGTGGGTATTTGATCTGAATGTTGTAGCACTTGGACAGATTGAAAGAAGTTTAAGAACCCATTGATTGTTTTGAAGTTTTTTTGTTTGTTTGATGGGATGCTTGCTATGTTGCTCAGG
Organism: Fukomys damarensis; assembly: GCF_012274545.1. Classification (NCBI taxonomy): domain Eukaryota; kingdom Metazoa; phylum Chordata; class Mammalia; order Rodentia; family Bathyergidae; genus Fukomys; species Fukomys damarensis. Next base: position 28,339,231 of record NW_022900927.1, on the reverse strand, counting down.
TTGATCTTAAACTTGTGTTCCATCTCGGCCTCCCAAATACCTGGAACTAACAAGTGGACTGTAATCCATTGGTTGTAAATACATTTTTAGAAAAAGAGCAGACCTGAAAATACAGTGAGGAAAATAGCTAAATGTAAGAGGAAAGACTGGGAAAAACTCTGAGCTTGTATTGAGGGAACATTAATAGGGCACATGGGAAGCCAGGCAGAGAAGTTTAGATTTACTATGTGAGGCTATAGGTTACTCTGATATATTCTTGAAAAGGAGAATTAAATGGAAGCAGTGTTTTTGGAAAGCTATCTTAAGTTTGAAGGATACTCACTCTTAAAAAAGAAAAGCAGTTTCGAGTGTCCAGGGAAGAGCTATCAGAAATATATATGAGAATTTCTCAAGGGCTAAACAGAGGGAGGGAACCAGAAAAGAATAAAAAAGAAAATGATCAAGAAACAAAATGATTTAGTCTGGGGAATAAATGTAAGAAATAAGTTACCCATGGCTCCCGTTACCTATTTAAGTAGGTATCCTCTTTGTTCCGTAAACTTCTCGGGGGAGCACTGATTCCTGGTCCTGTGCCTGATACATAGTAGACAGGCAGCAATTTTGGGGGCTGAAAGCAAAGGAGTATAATCAGGGCTGGGGATTTAGCTCAGCGGTTCAGTGGCCTGCCTTGCAAGAGCAAGGACCGGAGTTCAATAATCCCCAGTACAAAATAAAAAGGGGGGGCAGTTATAATCAACAGGAATGAGGCCAGTATCGTGGACAGTCCACAAGGAGGGTGGCAGTGGACATGTTGAGTTATTCTTTCTGTACCAGCAAGGCAAATTAAATCTAAGCAGTCAACGCAAACTGAGAATAACCATGCATAGGATGTTGTCATAGGAAGAATATCTCTGTTGCAGATGCTTAGTGTCAGTTTCATAGGGGAAGCGAAGGACAGCTTATTGTTACAGCTTTGGAAAGCACTTCTAAGATGATAGCATCATCACTTTAATGGGCGAGATGCTTTCAAGGGCTGTAAACGTTCCATTCAAACTACAGTGAGGTTATAGTTTTATATTCCTTTTTTCAATCTCTTGAAGCTCCACTCTTTAAGTGGCTTATACATCTTTCTCTTTAACAAATGGCTAAAAAATTCTTATTTTATAATTTTTTAAATGAAGAACTGGATCACATCCAACTTTTAGGTACATATTCTCTCCCTCCCTACCCTGCCCCCATCTTTCTCTCTCTCTTTCTGCCTCTGACTAAGACCCTCTCCCTCCGTCTCCCTCCCTCTCCCTCCCCCTCCCTCCCCCTTCCTCCCTCTCCCTCCCTCTCCCCCTCTCCCGCCATGGTCCTATGCAGATAAGCAGTCCATAAACAGGCTATTTTTAATTGTATAGAACTTCATAGAAGTACTGAATAATTGAGGAGCTAAGATTGAGAATGGCTTCAGTCAAACATGATTTGATTTGTTTTGAGCGTAATTCCCATCTTAGCTGTTGCTGCACAAGGTTGGCTACCAGGTGAGATTTATGTATACCTTTGTGAATTTTCTACCTGTTCTTATTTTGATTTGAAAATGAAACTTATGGTAAAGGAAAGCCTTTATGTCTTTGTTAGAACTTGATTAATTTAAAAACAGTTTAGACCAGAGTCTCTGTAAACGCTTGCCTCAACTTTTATGTTTCTCTTTTAAATATTTTTACCCTCCAACAGAAGGCCTCAGATTGAGCAGGTATTTTTTTAGTATTTAAAAAGATGGAGTCAGCTGCCTTTCTTAGTTGTCTATAGAAGAGAAGCACTGGAAAAATTAATTTTATGGAAAAGGGGAAGTGTGGCTCTGTATTCTTTTTCCCACAAAAGTCTTGAATTACTACTGAGTTCTTGGAATTAGTGGCAGGTGGCTTGGTGAGCATTTCAACCTTGCTTAAGGATGCAAGTAACTCCTTATCTATTCCCTCATTTATATTTCTTGTCTTCAGAGTTGCCTTGGGATATTGACTCATTTCTTGGAAACCTATCTAAAAAAGGGGTCCACCTACTTCTAAGTTGTTTATCCTTGAAATAAATTCCTAGTTGTGGAGATTTTTTTTACCCCATCCTCCATTAATCATGATTGTAATGGGGCTAACTGACAGTTATTGGGAAAGCTAAGGTCCAGGTACAGTAATGAAAGCTTTTCTTAATCCTTCATAGTTAGCTCTTAAAACAGCCCTCTGAAGTAGGTACATTTTACAGATGAGGACACTTAAAGCTCAGAGGGTAAATTGTTCAAGGTTTTACAACCAGTGAAACAGTTCCTGTGCTGCTAGGAACCAGGTAGCATAACTTCAGAGGGCATTCTTGGCTGCTGTGCTTAACTGCAAGCTAGGGAGTGCTTCCTCTTCTTTCCCATTTTGCAGTTGAGCAAGTAGAAGCTCGGAGGGATGCAGTGGTTTTCTTAGCCCTCCAATGCACAAGTGTCAAAATAAGGACTAGAACCCAGGTTCTGACTCTTGTATCAGGGCTCTTTCTACTGTTTTGAGCTCTAATATAAATTTAAGCAAGGGACCTTTATCCAAGAGGATTGGTACCTTGTTCACACTCCTTTAGGGAACAAGAGGATGGAGTCGAGCCCGTTAGGAGCAGCGAGGCAGTGATTTTCTAGCTTCCAGCGTGACCGAGTAGACTGTTAATTAAATTATGATGCTTCACCCTCATCATCAAGAGCCTGGGTGTGATTTGGGGCTAGGGATGGTGGGAGAAGTTCCCCCAAAGGACCAAGCTTCCTATGCTTAGGAAAATTGACTGCACTCATTAGAGGAGCATTACACCAGCATCTGTGGCGTGTCTGCAGCAGGGAGAAAGTGTGGGAGAGGATGTCAGCTCCGGGAAGCCTTGTCTCATAATTAAGGATGAGTCTGTTGCCTCCTGACAGGATTCTTTCTCTCTTACCCTCATGCTTTCTCAGAGACTGTGGAGCAGCTTGGCAGGCCCAGATTGTTTAGAGGACAAAAGATTATTGTCACAGGCCCATCAAAATGAAACTGGTCTCTTCCCTAGCCTCCCCCACCTGCCCTTCCCCCTCTCCTTGGATAGTTTGCTCAGTGGCCTGATTTACAAAGCCTTTGTCCGTGCCCAGCGCTGAGTTGGTCCCTGGTGTGGCCTTCCCTTGCTCTCCCATTGCCCACTCAGCTCTCACCTTCTGTGTCTGGTATCATCGGTCCTGGTGCCAGAATCCCCAAGCTGCTGCCCCTCCTCCTAGACCTTTGTGTGGAGCTGCTATTGCAAGATGTGCACTGTAGCTGGCATTGTGTCATCTCACGAGCTCTGTGTTCCGACCCGCAGCCCCCTGAGCTGTCTCAGGCCATAATTTGCTGGCAAGCATCTATGTTACTGACTCAAAACAACAGTTCCTCACAGCTGGCTTTGTGGCACCAAGTCCCTGCTCCTATAACTGCTGGTAATTTTGCTTTCTCGTGTAGGATCAGTGTTCTTCATGCCCTGCATTCGGCCACATGGGGTGACGAGCCAGGCAGAGCCCAGGATGACGGTGGTGTGGGAGGCAGCTGAGACTTCACCTCTGGCTTCGGGCCAGATTCTCCAGCAGCTGTTCCTGGGCTGATGGGATTTGTAGAGAGAGCAAGGGCCAAAGAAGAAAAATCCATCATGTGAATGTGAGATTGTGTCCAGATGGTTCTGGTTAGGAGCAATGTGCACCAGAATTCTTCCATTAAGCAAAGCCTTTCTAACCTTTGTGATGGGCTTGTTTCAAGAGCCAGGCTGGACTGGTGACTTGGGGCACATGGTTTACTTAGGAAAGAGTACTGCTTTGGCAAAGGGCCTTTTGATACTTTACTCTGCCCAAGTCTCTTGTTTGTAAAATGCTTCCTTTGACCATTGCTGCCAAACTCTGTGTCTGGTTAGGAGTGGGCTTTGTTCTGCTTTTTAGAGCTTCTGGAAAAGAGAGAGATTCCACTAGAAAGATTCCAGGGATGGTAAACTTGTACTTTTGTCTCTTGAAGCCCTTAACTTTTTATGATTCTAACTTCATAATGTATCAGGATCATTTTCGCCTCCTTTGTTTCCCTTAAAACTCTGAACAAACCAGAGGATTTTTCCACTGTGAAGAGTGCGGTCAGCCACCATTTCCTGCTCTCAGAAATCCCCCTACTCTGATGAAGATCAAGGAGACCTTTTCAATTTCTGATGCTCTCAAGTACAGCAGCTGCTAGTCACTTGTGGCCATTTAAATTTCAATTAGTTCAAATTAAATAAAATGAAATTTCATTTCCCAAGTCACACTAGCCATGTCCCAGTTGCTCGGTAGCCACAAGTGCTTCTTGACTGCTGAGTTGGATAGTGCCGACAAGAACATTTCCGTCATCACCGAGACTCAGGCTAGACAGAGAAGTGTAGGTGATAGGAGTGGGAGGCGTGGGCATGGTGCAAGGAATTGTCCGTACCTGAACAACTCAATGGCGCATAGTTTTGAAAAGGACAAGCACCAGAAGAAAGCAAATGGCACAGGCCATCTCCATGGCTTCCGGCCCCACTTGGGCCATCCTGAGTCTGCTGGGACAAGGGCTCCACCCCGCATCCAGACCTTTGTGATCTGGGACAGAAGGTCCACCTCGCATCCCGTCATTGTATGTGACAAAGATGGGACTCGTCTCCAGCGGCCACTCACCAGACAGCAGAGATGCAGCATCCTGCCGGCCTCCGTGAAGAAAGGCCCCCTTCATCTGCCCAGTTAGCAGCTCTCCTCCCGCTCCCCAGCCGGGCCGGCAGCCCCTCATCATTTCGCCCACTGCCGCCTGGACTGGTACCAGCTGTTACCACTTCTGTTCCTCTTGCTTTTCCTTTTACTTCTTGGGGAATATTTCAGACCCTGAGAAGGTGATTCAAAAGCAACTTCACTTCCCAGCCTTTGCATTCTGTCTGGGTGACCTTCAGTCTCACTTTGCAGCCCTGAGCCCAGCTCAACCAGGGGCAGCACAACCCCAGAACCTTGGGCTACTTATCAACAAGCCAGACATCCTCAGGAGAGAGAAATTCCCTGGCGGCAGCCACAAGCATGCTTTGGAGCTGCCGGGTCAGGTTTTAGAACTATCCATAGAGCTTCTGTCTTACTCTTTATTGCTCTCTTCAGTGGCCTCTGACAGCACATTCCGGCAGGGTGACAGGTAAGTGGATAAACAAACTGAGAAATGCCACAGAATGCTCGATGAAGCCAGCTCCAGACCCGCACCTGCATTTAACATAAATTGATTTATTGAATCAAGCACAGAAGCCCTGTTACAGGAACCCCAGGCTTTATCTTCCCTAGGACCATCTAATAAAGCAGCCCCAACTGACACCCTTCATTAGCTTTTCCCCTGATCGCCAGGCAGTTTTGAAAGGTACAGTGTCCCTCTTTGGGGCCAGAACTTATATGTTGGCCATGCCTGTGAATCTAATTAGCTTGGGATTAATAGTCTTGGCTGGGAAGCCTACATTTCCTAACAGCTTGACTCTTGAGTTTTAAAGAGTAATTGAAAAATCCAAAATCTGTACTTCTTCTTGCTTTTAATCATACTTAACCTAATCTTTGGAAATTTACCTGCTGGTATCTCTGCCTGGCATTTTGGGGGTGCAGAAGGGTTTCTCAGTCCTGCCCTAGTGTATATCCTGACCTCACTGTTGTGCCACGGTCCGCAGTGGGAGGCTTTTTAGACTCACCAGAGAAACACCACATTTTAATTTCATAATTACTTCACAAGAAAGCAGGCCTTTGCCTAGTGAAAGCTGGTATTCATTTCCTTCCAGCAACTTGTATGTTCATAATTTAATGATTAAGGGCCACCTTGGCAGCAGTCTGATTACTGAAAGCAATCTGAAAAATCCAACTTTGCAGAGAAAGGCAGGGCTTGGTTATCATTTCAGAGAATTTTAGCCACAGACTTCAGTGGATTATCCAACTTGAGGAATGGCTGGGGCAGGGATTAGGCACCCAAGAAGTCCCGGTGTTCCATGCTTCAGTGGGGGCTGGAGCCAAAGTCAGAGTGGGTCGGCCCCACGTGGGGAGGGACCTCTTCCAGGGCTCACGGAGCCAAGATGATGGATGAATGGTTATTTGCAATGTGCACGTTCTGCATCTTTTCAAGATTTGCAGCTCTAGCTGCAGGAACAGCAGGGAAGAAAGCCAGCCCTGCTGTGTACAGCACATCTCCTGACAGTGATGAATGACTCCTCACTCCCGCCCTGGGTGGGAGGCCAGTGGAAGAGATGGGGTCTTTACAAATGGTTGCAAGCCAAGACAGACAGGCCACAGGGAGGAGAAAGGAAGGAGATGCCTCACCAGCTCACTCCTTATTGATTGTGCACTCACCTTGGGCACATTCACAAACACACAGACACCCCCACATCTCAGCTTTAGCAATAACCACAAGTTGTTTACACCCAAAGTGGTCAGAGTGTGTCTAATTCTTTCTTAGCCCTCAGAGTCTACCTGTACCAATTCACAGGCCCCTGAGTGGCACAGATCTACCACTCATCTCTGTGACTGGTATTGGAGGGTATACAATCCACATACAGTGGTAATGCAGCTCCAAGTCATCTGGAAAGGTTTTGGAAGATCGAGTACTTGCAAAAGTCCCTGTTAAAATAGCCACTGGTTTCCATCCTTTGATCAATGTGGAGCTTCCTCAAAATACTAAGACTAGGGCCGAGGATTTAGCTCAGTGGTTCCGCCTCCTGCCTCACAAGCACAGGGTCCCGAGTTTGATCCCTGGTAGCAAAAAAAGCTAAAGACTAGAGGTTTCATTTGACCCAGCTGTTGCCCTTCTGATTATCTTCCTGAAAGAATTAAAAGCTTTATACCAGAGCAATATATATACACCCATGTTAATAGTGGCAAAGTTTGTAATAGTTAAATCTTGGAAATAGCCAAAACGCCCATCAACCGATGAATGGATAAAGATGTGGGGTTTTTTATACAGTGGAATACTATGTCATAAAGAAGGAGAAATGACAATTCTAGCTAAATGGGTGTACCTACCTTGAGACTATACCCTTAAGTGAAATGAATCAGAGGCATGTTTTGGCATGACCTGCACAGCATAGGCTCCAAAGCTGGGCAGAGCAGGGAAGATGAAGAAAGATGATGAAGACCAAGATTACTCTTAACTGGGACGAGGTGGAACTGTAGCTTATTGGGAGCTAGCTAATGGCTGCCTGGAGCACCGTGTCGTTATTTATAGTGGGAGGCAAACAGAAAGAGGAGGAGGGGCAAACAGTGCTCTGTGGCCCAGGGTGAACTTAGCGTGACTGCTTTGTGATCAGGGTGTGCATAGGAAGGGAAGAGGGAAGGATACAAGGTAACTGTCTCCTGGGGCTGTACTACCCAAGGTCTAATCTATGGAGGAGAAAGGAGCAGGGAAGAGCCTAAGAGCCATCCTCAGGCTCAGCCCCAGGCAATGTTTAACGCATTATTTCTCGTGTGAGAAACTGAAAGTGGAAAAAGGACCAAAAAGTATAACAGATACTGGAAAATGAGAAGAACATGTTCAAATCGGAAGGGGAATGAGAGACGGGGGAGAGTGAAAGAAAAGGGACAAGAACAGAAGTGAATAGAAGGAAAAATGGAAGCAGCTTTTGTAAATAAGGGAGGGAAGGAGGGGATGGGGGAAGAGCTATATTATGTACGGGTACAAATTCCCTACGATAAACGTTATGTGTATAAAATGTGCTAATGGAAGTTTTTTAGAAACAAAATAGCCAGTGAGCCTCTAGGATACCCTTTTATATACCTGTGTGGCTTGGATGGATCCTATCACTGCTCTCAACCTTGGTTTCCCTGTGTGTAAAATAGAGCTAATCACAGTACCTGAGGGTGCTGTGTCATGAGCTGGGATGCCTGGGTGCTTTGGCTTACAGGCTGGCTGTGTGACTGCCTTCTCGGTCCTGGACATAACCTGTGAATGTGCCTACCACTGCCCCCAGAGCCATACTCGAGCTGGGACACCATGCTCCTCAGTGGCCAAAGTCTGTCCTCCTCCAGGAGGGAGTTAATCACACAGGACAGTGTTGGTTTCCAAGAGAAAACTGTACAGCCCAGGACCGGCCTTCTCGCAGTCTGGAATGCCACCGTGTTCCCTTTTGTGTAGTCAGTTTTCCTGTTACTGGTACAAGAATTTTAGTTTGGTTCCTGGTTTTGGAGGTCCATGGTCTGCTGGCTCCAAGCAGAAAAATATTATGGAGGAGTTGCTTATCTCAAGGTGGCCCAGAAGCAGTGAGAGACGGGGAGGGGCCAGGGCATGGAAATTCCCTGTAGAGGTTCACAGCTAGCCAGTGACACACCTCCAATTAGTTCACTGGTCTTTACACAGCCCATGATCCAGTTACTTCTCCAGTCTGAATCCAGCCAAGCTGAGAATTTGGCTTAACTGTCATATTTTGAAACCTGGTGGGTTTTTTTCCCCCCTAGTACTGGGGATTGAATCCAAGGATGCTCACCACAGAGCTATATCCCAGCCTTTTTATTTTTATTTTGAGACAGTCTTACATAGTGGCCCAATCCGGCCTCAAACTTGTAAATGGGTGATCTTCCTGCCTCGGCCTTGAGTACTTGGAATTACAAGTACCAGGATGCCTACTTAAATCTTTTCTTGAAATCTCAGAAGCAAGGAAAGTACATCTGTTGGAACTTGGGCAAAAATAGGAAAAGTCAGGCAAAATACAGGGGCTACCAAAAAGAGTATAAAGAAAAGGCCTGTAACTGGTAGACGGAACGGTTGTTTTGTTGTTATTGTTACTAATGTTTTATTAGTACATGTTTGCAATATAATGGTTACATTCATCGTGGGAAGTTGGCATGTCTCTGTGTGTGTGTGTGTGTGTGTGTGTGTGTGTGTGTGTGTGTGTGTGTGTGTGTGTGTGTGTGTGTGTGTGTATTCTTTTTACTTCCCCTTCCCTCCCCTCCCTCCATCTCTAGGTCCCCTTTCCAAGAGTGGTTGTTATTGAGGGCCGATTCCGGTCAGGAGTGGCTTCATTGAAAAGAGTATATTTGAACCAAAGATCTGAGTCAAGAGAGGGGGTTTCAAGAGGGCTGGGGACTGGAGAGATGGACATTCTGAGCAAAGGACAGGCAAAATCCCAGAGGGGTGAAAATAGCATAATCACTTGGAGAATGTGGAAGCCAGAAATATTCGAAATGTTTTGGCAGTAAGCATGTAAGAATGGGCTCCGCTGGGCTGCAACAGGGTCCCGGAAGCCCCCTCCTTTGCCAAGAATTAACTTTTTATTGACTCCTAGATCCAGGTGACTAGGTGGGGGACACTCATTTTCCAACCAGTGTGGAAGTGTGTTCATGCCGTGCCCTCCTTACACACTTACATTGGTATGTGTCGGCTGCATAAGTCCTGGCGGGAGCCTTGAGTTTGAGTGAGTAAAGAGTAGGAGGAAATGAGGGTGTAGAACCAGTACTGCATGAAATGCAGTGAGTCAGTGAGAGGCATCCCCAGGGAACTTCACATGCCAAGATATGAATGGCAAGAACTAACATCATTTCATCCTCCCCTGCTTGAGAGTGCTATACCTCTGCAACACGTGAATGTGACACACAGCAGGGCAGAAATGTAGAGCTACCAGTATATTCAGCAGGACATATAGGCCAACCCACAGTCTATTTATAAACCCCCGTTTTAAGGAAATTCTCGGACAGTGAGTATCATCACTCTTCTGAAGACTTTTCAGGTACTTTACAAGCCTGCCATGGAAATGTTTGCCTGTATCCAACCAGTATTCCTCCAGTTAGGGTGGTTCACTCTTACCAGACCTTGATGAGTTTGGTTTGTTTGGTTTGGTGTTTGGTTTTGGTTTTTGGGTTTTTTTACCTCTTCCTGCCTACCAGGTTTCTGGGTAGGAAATGGGTGTTACTTTTCCAAGCAGACAGTTTCATGGAGGTGCCGACTCACTACAGCCTGAATCATCATCCTTAGAAAGATTAGTTCTGGTTTCAGACTCCTGGACTCTACCCAGGAGAGCTGCAGGGAACCGTACATGCTCCAAGTCATGAGAGGTCAGACAGGTAAATTCAAGAGTTACTTAAAGCAGGGGCAAGCCTGCTTTCTGCATCTTCCTGAGGAACTGAACACGGTTCTTTCTGTGAGAACTGCAAAGGGTAGTAACAAAGAAGCGAAGGTGTGTTTTGAGGACCAGTGTATGTTGTCAGCTGTCTCTCGCCTTTGATGTGGTCGGCCATACGGGAAGTCTTAGGAGGCTCCTGAAGGAACAGAAGGTAACACAGTCACATTCTGTTCCTCACCTTAGTGCTTTGGCAAAGGCACTGTAAGGTTTGATTGAAAAGTATGGTGAATGTTTAAGTTTAAAATTTTTTGTAGTTAAAGACACATTGCCATTAATCCCCCTAAAAGTGCTCCCTGCCGCTTTGAGCACACTCAACCCATTGCTCTTGCCACTTTCTGAAGCGGTTCCGAAAGTCCTCTTTGAGTGTGCTGCTGTGACCACCTTCATGTTCTGAATCCATTCAGTGTTTACCTCGAATGGCTATTTTGACTTTGGAGAGGAGCCAGAAGTGTCACAATTCCAGATGTGGCGAATAAGGTGGAAGAGGACACACGGAAGTGCTTTTGCGATCCTGCCTTTCTTTCGGATGCACTCATTTGGCAGCTGTGTTCACAATATTTTTGATCGTGCCTCCTAACTACACTCACAAAAGGACTTTCCTAAGTGCTTCAGACAGAGGTAAGACTGACGGGATTAGTATGTTCAAAGTGAGGGGAGTGATTTAAGAGGGATTAATGGCAATAAGCCTTTTACTGTGATAAATTTTTAAAATTTAAATATTCACAGTATATTTTGATTGAAACCTCGTAGTACTTGTCAGATTTTAGATTCATATTCTTCTAGGATTGAGTCAGACTTGTACACATTTCATTGTGAAGCCGATGCTATGCTTTGTGCTTACAGGACAGGACACAGAGCTTCGTCTCAGCTAGGCGAATAATGGTTTCCACCAGTATTCCCCCAGTAAATCGGGGTGTGTCCAGCACTGGAGATACAGAGTGGAGCAGAACCTGCCCTCAGTGCTCACAGTCTAGTGTGCGGATATACCCAGTATGTGGATGCTTACAGCCCCGTGCAAAACTGACAGAGAAATGTGCATCCATAGTGAAACTTTGTCATGTGGGGGTGATTGTTAAAATCTCTCCAGTTTCCACCCTGCCTGCTGAATCAGAATCCTAGAGCTTTCATTTTTACAAGCACCCCGGGTGATTCCTGTATATCCTTAAACTTAGTCCTTTGGCAACCCTTGATATTTTTCCCATGGATACAGTGACAATGTGCACAAGTGACTGATGAAAGAGCGCTGACCAGCCTGGGCTCAGTGATAGGCTTGTGACTCCTGGGCCACTGCAGGTCTTTGCCCATTATTTACTTGCTATTGCTTGGGTACCTCATTGTTTCCCTACCGTGAGCCCAGGACCGTGTTTAGAAGTGGCCTGCAGACTAGACTAGCTGTGGGTGATAAGGACAAGCAGTAGGAATAGAACTATCAGGTGCCAACAGTGCATCGAGGTCAAGTTCAGCTTCTATTTCCCTGTCAATGCTTTTTTCCCATAATCTGGACAGACCTGGCCTCTGCTGAGGTATGAATGCATGGGGTAGGTCAGAAGAAATGCTTCCCAGGACATTTAATGTGCTGATTTCTTTTTCCTGCCTATCCTTAATAAATGATAACCACCAGTTCTTCCCACATGTTGCCTAATTCTCTGGTTTGCTTGGGGCACCCTTGGGAAACAGATACTGAAGTTTGAAGATTTGGAGACTCTCGATTCATTATACTTGAACAACTTGAAAGCCAAACCTCACATTAAGACCGAGTCTGCAGTGACCTTGTACACCAGTCATATTGTTAAGAGGTCTAAGAAAGTGATACATTTAAACTTTCATATGACTTACCATTATTAAAACCTGGAAGGAAGGATGTACTTTTAAAAATATTTATAGTTTAATCTGAGGAAGGGGACTCATAATTTGTGTGTGTGTGTGTTTGTGTGTGCATCATAGTGTGCCATTTGTAGTATTTGTACAGATTCTAAGCCCTTCAAGAATAGAAAGAGAAAAGAGCATAACCTGCCTGGGGTTGACCTGGAAATGAGCTTCACCTTATAATTTCCTAATTGTATGGGCTCTCTATGCCTGCATTTTCTTATTTGCATAATAAGGTTATGTCCATAGCTACAGGGTTGTTTTAAGAATTATATATTTAAAGAATATATATAATCAACCCTTGACGTACAAACTCAAATCAGTTCCCGAGGGCTGGTTATAACTCAAGTTCACTGTAAATTAGTAGAGCTGAGATCTGGACATTTGTCTGGGTACACGCTATAGATTAACAACAAGCAGATGAATCTTCCATTAACCTAATTAACCTAAATTGTTCATATATCAAGCTGGTCATAACTTGAGGGTCCACTGTAATTGCTTAGGACAGTGCTTGCAACAAAAAGTATGTACCATAAAAGATGAACATATTAAAATCCAGTATCAGGGTTCAGGTGATGACAAAAAAAATTGAACAATAGCTGCCTTTACCCTCTGTCCTCTGAGTCGCCTTGATGCAGGAGCTGTGCTACTCCCATTGGTAAAGACTGGGAACTGTCACCCAGGCCTGTGCTGCTTCCCTGAGTGTCTTGAGTGATTTGGAATTAGCAGATTCCCAAAAAGTAAGTGAATTCACAGATAAGCGTCTGTTGCATCAAACATTTCTGGAGTACCGAAGGGGCCTAATTTCATGTGTTAAAGTAAATGTTAATTATTTGCAAGTTTATGCAAAATTCTCATGTCTCTTAAGATACAGCAGAAGACTTGAAAAAGCATTGGCGCTTTCTTTGAGATGCTTGAGCTCTGCCCTGTGTGATGTCACCGGGGCACTTGGACAGCAGATGGAGTTACTGCAGGACCTGTGTTTCATGATACAAATATCTGTATGGCTAGAGTGAGAAAAGTTTTATAAATGAGGACTGCAAGGATCAAACAGAGGGACTGGTCTGGGCAGTAGGAACCCTCATTGTAACTAACAATCTCTGCTGTTTCTCCCCCACTGTGTATGGCTTGGGTGTCAATTTTGGTCATCTGCTGAGTTGTGTATGTTGACTTGGTCTCATATAATATAAAAGGCAACTGTAAGTGAAATTCACATTTGATTCAGAATGAATGGTCCCTGAGAAAGCTGAAATTACTCCATATTTATGTGCTCAGAAAGTAAGGGTCTCTGATTTAGATCCTTGGAGAGATCTAAATGTTATTGATTAGAATATGAAGCTCTCTGAGCCAAGTCCTAATGCATACCAAGAACATAATGAATCAGAAATAATTTTAAACTCAGGAATTTCCCTAAGAGTCATTCAGAATGTTTTACTGTAGAATATTACTGGTTCTGTCTTGAATGCACAGGATTCCATTTTTCAGGTGACCAAGTCTAAGCACTTTCTACTCTGGGAACCCTTTTCTGCTACTACACTTGGGCCTGTGAGTTAGGAGATGACCTTTATTTGTTCTTTATTTAGTGTCGTATACCCAGCACCTGTGCCAATGCCTGGCACCAAATAGGTCCTCTGTAAATATTAGGAATGAGTCCAGTATAGCCCACAGCTTTTATCTGGTTTAAGCCTGAGCTCTTAATTTGGAAGCCACTACAAGCAGATTCTGTTCCTTAACCCAAAATTTTACTGTAGGTTGTGAAATCAGTTTACTAAACAGAGACAACCATTTTAAACTAATTAAATAATACAGGATAGAAATAAAATACCAAAGTGTGTATCACATGATAATGGTAACTGTTTAAAGTGTATTTCTCTGTGCACTGGATTAGCAAGACTGATAACATTTCTTCTTGCTGATCCCAAAGACACCTCTGCTCTAACCCAATCAGCATCTTCAGAAAACAGACCACTAAGACCACTAAGCTGTATTGCCTCTTGCTGTGACTGATAGGCCTGGTGGGAAGAGGAGTCGTTGAGGCCAAAAGACAGGAAGAGTCCCACCCCCAGAATGCCAGGCAAGGTCTGGCTGAGGCATGCTGATGTGGAAGGGTAGAGGCAGGCATCTTCCCAGGGGCTGGGCCAGCCCTACCAGTCAGGGGATTTCCTGGAGGACCAGAGCTTAAACCTCATTATGGAATGTCCTCCTGGAGGGAAGGACAGGAGGCTCAGGAAATGGGGAGCTTGTCTCTCTCATTCCATGTAAGCAGGTATACATAAGCGTTTGTCACCAAGTATTGGTCAGACTCTGACAACTCCAGCAGACTGTGCCTGGACCCAGTTGTTCCATTGTATTAGCAAAAGTATATGAACTTGTTGCTTAAGGCCTACAGGCTTCATCTAATTTAAAAGACAATCCAAGGACCAAAGGAAGAGAATAAGGTAGCATTTTTAAAGACTCCCAAATCAGTCCTACTGGGAAACTTTCTTGGGGACCATATAATTCAGATACCTATTTAAAATAGCTACTAGCACATAAATCCAAGAACTCAGTGAGTCACAATATGATTCCTCAGATTTAGATTTATAGATAACTAAAGCCTGCTGTGCAGTGGTAAGCCCATGGCAGGGAACTTGGGTCTTACCCAGATCATTGTAAAGGATAATTGAAATCCTCAAACTGCCTGCTGGATACAGGCCGTTTCTTGGCCCCTCTGACTCTCCTAGGGGACTCATCCTCACTCCACCATGGGCTTGCTTCAGAGTCACTGTCCCTGGAACTCTGCTCCATCTTTCCAGCATACAAATTTTCCATCCACTGGCAAACTTAAAAATTTCTGAGAATTTTCTGTGACTCTTTGAAGCTAAGGGGGAAGGGATCTTAAACAACATTTAAAAAAATAACAGCCTACTCAGATGTCAGCATGTTCTTGTGTTGCCTTGAAGGATATGCACAGGCACATTTAGGCAGTTAGGAAAGAGCCGGCTCTGCTGGGGCCCCTTTGGGACAGGAAGCAGCCTCCATTCCCTGAGCTCTGTGGTCAGGCTCTGGGATCCATTCCTTTGGAAGTGCAGATGGCTGGCAGAGAGAAGGAAGCATGAAATGGTTGCTAGTCTGGTGTTGCTTTTTCTAGGAAGTCTGAGGAGGGAGTGTGGGGGTAGGCAAGTCAGGGGAGAGCCTCAGCTGATTCCAGGATCACTTCTATGGGATCATGCCAAGCTCTTAAAAGCCACCAGTGGCATTTAGGCTCCAGGAATGTGTCTGCTTCTGACCAGGCAGGCCTGGATGGTGTTTCCTCCTTTTTCTCCAGGGATTTGAGCCACGTTGAGATTTTGTTACAGGGAGGCAGGAATGAGGACCCAAGGCCAAAATGCTCCTTACCACCCTCTTCTGTCCATGCCCTGTGAACAGTGCCTGCTGTACCTGCTAGGACTTGGTTGCTATGAGAGAAACAGAGGACTACTGGTGGCTTTTCCTCCCTCCTGGAGCAGCACTGAGCTTCAAGTGAATGGGGGTGGGGGGAATTCTCCTTTTGAAATTTATTTTTTACACTTAACTCCATATGCATCCTCTTCATTAGCTCTGAGGCATCCTTCTGAGTTGCTTAGGCTTCTCATCAGAGTAGCATGGTGGACTTTTCTGGATAAAGTTGCACACGTACTTTCCTTTGTGCTTTGCATCATTAGCAAGGGCAGAGAAGTCATAAACTGGGGTGGCAAAGTAGCTTAGCAAGAAGCAGTTTTTCTGTGGGTGTGTGCTGTGCCTTCTGCTTTGGAACTAATTATCTGGACTTCGCATCTGCACTGAAGAATAGATTAAGCTCCTGTGACCTTTATAGCCACAACTCGGTGGTTAAGTAGCACTTTAGCCTTCACAAAGGACTTTCCCAGGCATATCTGCACTGACTTAATCCTTGCAAGTATCCTGTAAGGTCCAGCTGAAGAAGCAAATTCAGGGAAGTTTTAGGGACTTTCCCAAGTTCACGCAGCTAGTTCACGTGAGGATTGCAGTGTGACTTCAGAACCTCTGACTTCAAGCCTGGTGTGCCTTCATACACCATGGTGCACTCTGCCAGGAGGGAAGAGAGAATCCAGGAAGAAAGATCTCCAGGGAGGAGCAGCGTCCAAGGCAATGTGGAGAGGTTAGTGGAAGAATGTGCCTCACTGTGCCTCACTGTGCATGTCATTGGAGCCCTGTGAGGGGATGGCTGAGATTTTGCTGTCCCCACAGGGAGAGAGTCCTTTATTCCCCAAGAAGGGGTCATATTCTTTTTAAATGACTTTGAAGTCCTGCTAAAGAAATTAAGACTTAGGGAAACAAGTGGTTTTTCTGTTCCTCTTTCTAGTGGAAGGTCATGGCTTAGAAGAGAAGGGAGATCGTGGGAAGTAAGCTGTGTGGTTGAAGCCAAAGTGTGAATTCTGGGTTCTGGGCCTGTGAATCAAAAAGTCAGACTGGGGGCGCTGGTTGTGAGTGGAGGAATCCAGCAGAGGCTAGGAAAAAATTCCTCCTCCTTTTTTGCCTCGTCTTCCTCTCCGCCTTCTCTTCTGCCTCCTCCCCTCTTCCTCTTTCTCCTCTTCCTCTTCCTCCTCCTCCTCTGGATTTCATGTACTGCCCAGGCTAGCCTCAAAGTCCTGGGCTCAAGTGAATCTTCTGCATAAGATTTCTGGGTAGCTGGAACTAGAGGTATGTGCCACCATGCCCAGAAAAAAATACTACGTAGAATAGCTGTGGTTTGCAAAACTACCATTCATGGTTTGGCCGCATAGCTTAGTAGTAGAGCACTTACTGAGCAATCACAAGTCCCTAAGTTCCATTTCCAGCACTAAAAATAAAATAAAACTTTACCATTCTGAGGTAGCACTTAGAAATCATCCGGAAAAATTAAAAGCAAGAGGATTATAAATTGTGTTTTAATTGCTTTAGAACTATTAATACATAGGTAATAAAGGAGAACCTGAAATTTTAATGTAAATAGGTAAACAAAAGTCGCAGGCCTCACTGGTCCGGCCAAAGTCTGATTTGCAGCACAGAGCGGGTGGAGCTGTGCCTGAGCCTAAGTGGCAGCTATAGCATAGCCCTCCAAAGCCCAAGGGCAGGGAGAGAAACCTGGGGGCCCTTTGCTTTTGTTCTGTGAATATATATGGAAAGGAAAGTATGAGAGGGTAGAAGAAAGCCTCTGCCTGGGGAAGGCTGTGTTCAGTTGTATTCATTGGACACCCATAAATGTGCTGGCCACTTTTGCAGGTACCAGGAATGCCACAGGTACCAACACAAACATCTCTGTTCTCACAGAACTCAAAGGGTGTAGGGAAGTAGAGAAGAGAAACAGAAAAGAAGTAAGATATTTTAACTGCCGGGTGGTGGTAGATACTGTGGAGAAAAATAAAACCGTGAAGGAGACTAGGAAAGCTGTGGGGAAGGGAGCAATTTCAAAGCAAGGCATTTGATTATTTGGCTTTGTGGTATGATGGGAAATCATTGGAGGATTTGAGTGAATAATGACATGATCTGACATTTTAGAGCAATTACTCTGGTTGCTCTGAGGACAGAAGTAAGGGAAAATCTGAAGAGTTTTCAACACCTCACCGCCATCACCCTAGTGACAGCGTCCCAGCACTGTTGCCCTTGCCCAAATTATGTGAGCCAGTGGTGATTGTGTAGGAAGATGTTGCCAGGTCTCTGACCACCTGATAACTGGGGAAAACTCAGGATTGTGAATCTTGTTTTGAACACAGAGGTGACAGTTTTGGCATAATATGAGTAGACAGAATACAGTATTAATACAAAATCAAGAGGATGAGGAATTTTAAGGCTGCTAGCAAGAAAAGTACCCAACGATTTGGGCCAAGCAGAGGCTGGATTAGGAAGATGTGTGGCCAGATGGCAGTTACAATAGCAGAACCAAAGAAAGAGACGGCCTGAGAGTAAGAAAGGGAAGATGGTTCAGAATTTAAATCTCCAAGATGAAGGGTCTTCTTGGCACAGCCTACTTGAGCAGGTGCTGATGAGGAAAAGAGAAGTGGCTAGTTACAGAGCCAGGATTCCTGAAGCATCCAGTATAATTGCTGACGGTGAAATCTGAACCAGGGCAGAAGTCATCAGGGGAGGTGGGAAAGGTCTGAGAGTCTGGAGTGTAAGTACTGATTTGTGACCCTCATCCTGATTTGTGATTCTCATCCCTCCTGGGGTTAAAGGGGAACAGTCTTCCTCTCCCTCTACCTCAAGAGTAAGAGGAGTTTGAAGGAACAGCATCCACTGGAGGTGACTCTGTGGAGCCATCTGTGTGCGCTAATGAGTCAAGGTCAGTTAGTAATATTTCCTTTTTGGAAAGAAATATTTCTTTCTTGGCTAATCAGCGACTGGTGTACATGGATATATTTTTATTTCATAAGCAATCTATCGTTTCTTAGCCTTTTGGACAAGATTAAAAAAAAAACAGAAAAAAACACTGAGTGGATAATAGCTCAGTTTCCTAGATAACCTGAGAGCTAGCTTCAAAAAGTTAAAATTGATGAGAATAGTTTCTATCTGATCAATGCTTTTTTAGTCAGCCCTTTTAAAGCCCTCAGTACACCGATTTTAAGCATTAGTTTCAATGTCCAGTGTTGTTGAACCTACCTCCTGTGCCTTCCACTGGGCAAGATTCTGCTAAGCTTTTTACCATCTTTGTTTGTATTAAAAAGGAAATGAATAGAATTTTCATGTCCATGAGACAGAATTACAATGTTGAGTATAATTTTTTAAATTGCACACACTTTCCTCTGCACACCTCCAAGAGATATTGATATATCCCTTTTCTAGGTAGCTTAGCCTACGGGAAGGTCTCTAATGGCTTGGATCCATTGAGCATTTTTTCAATGATCTGGATAAGGATAACAGCATTACTTAGCAAATTTAATGTTGCATAGCATAGGAGAGCTGGTATTTTGGATGGAAGGGTCCAAATTCACAAACCTCTCAGTGGGCTAGAACAATGGACTGAAAGTAACAAGAAAAAAATTAATAAAGGCAATGAACTCCTCAATTCACAGTAAAAAAAATATCCATTGTGTCAATATAAACTATAAGATATTCTGAGCCAAAACAAAACAAACCTTTTCTGGTCTTTTTTTTCTTGTGAACTAGGGTGTTTTTTGTATGATATTTGTTTTCTCCCATATACAGAAAGATAAATATAAGCCTTATCAATTTCATTTAAAAGGGTAAGATTCAAATCAAAAGAAGTAATAATTTCATACTTATTTGAACTGCACCATAAGTTTTCAATGTTGACTGTCATTCTTTAAGGATACAGTATTTGTGCTTGATTCATAAATATTCGTTGAATGAATGGTGACTTGAATGGTAGGGGATGGTCCCCCAGGTCCCATGAAAAGTAGCAGAAATAACTGGGGAAAGAGACTATTTACAGAGCTTTCATGCAGAAGAGACACTGAGTTTATCTCATTCCCACAAGACAGAGCAAATATAATGGCGAGTTTGGGTTCAGTTTAAGAATTTCCCAGTTCTGTTATCCAGTTAAATGGGCTGATATCTAGTATGAACAGTGACTTCTACACCAGTCCATCCTGTAGAGGCCTGGAACCAGCAGAAGAGGCTTGTAGCGGGGACTCCCACACTGGGTGTACCCTTGATTTAGTGGCTTTTCAGTCTCATCTAATGCTGAGCTTCTTTCCCTCCATTGTGACCAAAACAGTAGCAGCTTATTTTTTTTAACTACATAATTATCAACATTGCAAAGGAAACTATTACTTTTTAAAAATGTGAAGGAAACTTATAAGAACAATACTTCAGAGTTAAGGAAAACCAAGAATTTAGCAACCCTTTTTAAGCCTTGCATTTTTTCTCATCTCATCCTTTTATCACTTGGCCTCATAAATATTCATAAAGGAGTTGACCCAGAATAAGAGTATTCTAAAAATCTTTCCTAAGCTTTTCAGTTTTTCTATCTTGCCACAAGTAATTATTGGAATATAATCTCTGGTCAGCTACAGTATTGTAAAACTAGAGAGGGATCTGTTCTTTGGGGTTTTCTTTCTTTCTTTCTTAAATTAGGATTTCGAAAATTTTAGAGCTGGTGCAAAGGGACTGGTTCAATGCCAGACATTCTCTGTTAGTCTCAGATCCAAAGTGCCTGCATGTCTTGAAGCTCTCAAGCTTCAGAACTCTCTTCCTCTCACCTCCCCCACATGAGAAGGATGAGTGCCGAGAACGAGCTGTGAGCATAAAGTCGGGCTGACAGCCTAGACGTGGACTCTCGCGCAGAATGACAGCCAGGCCTTGCAAGTGGGCAGGAACTGGGCGGCTCCTTCAGCTGCACAGCAGATCTAGGGGAGGGCTGTTCTCGGTGGGACACTGCGGGGCTGTGTCCTGCGGGATGAAGTAGGCCTGGAAGCAGTTGCAGGTCTGAGAACACACCCTGTCACTTCTGCTGACTTCCCCTTCTTCCAAGTCGATGCTGCAGCACAGCAGCCACCCGTTCTGTCTCCACATGACCACTTTTTGTTCTTTGCCATTTGTGCAGAAAATTGTCCTTATTTGCCAAAGTCCTCTTTTCTCTGTCACGTGTGTGCTGGCCACCTGTTGAACGGTAGACAGCAATGGTCTTCTTTCAGACTCTTTGGTCACGTGAAATGATGCTCCGAAGCTGAACCCTGGTGGCACATTTCTCTGGTGTGTTTACTGAGGCAGCCCAAGTTTTGACTGTAGAGCCACTAACTTGGCGTATGACCTGGGGAACATAAATGAATCTCTCTGAGCCTCACTTCCCTCATCTGTAAGTTAGGGCATTGCAGGGTCTTCCGGGAGATTTTAGATATGATGTATAAGTGCCAAGTTCAGTGTCCAGCGTGTGGATGATGCTTAATAAATCATAGCTGCTATAATTATTTTTAACTCATTTAATTTATATAGACTCTTATCACAATTCCAATTTAACTCTTGAGATGTTTTGTTGTTTATTAGTTGGTTAGTGCTGGGGATTGAACCCACGCCCTCGCTCTTGCTAAGCACACACTCTGCCCCTGAGCTGACTCCTGGCCCTAATATTTATGCTTTATTAGTTAGCACTTATTCATTTATTTTCTTTCTTTTCTTTTCGAGACAGGGTCTCACTATGTAGTTCAGCCTGGCCTTGAACTCACTATGCAACCCAGGAGGGACTTAAACTTACAAGAGTTCTGCCTCCCAGGTACTGTGATTAAGGCATGCACCATCACACCTGGAAAGATTTTCTAACTGAATGGAAGCCCATTTACCTTTATATGATGCACTTTCACTTCTTATCTGTAACTGTTATCCTTGTCATTTGCTGCTAGGGGAGAATGGAAGGTTCGTATTTGACTGAAAATCAACATTGCCAGGAACAGAAGAAACCTTTCTTTTCCAAGATTGTCAATTGTTTTTTTAATTGCTTGTTGTTCCTAACTATAAAGAAATGGGAGTTAAACTATATTAAAATTTGCAGTTGTCGGTCCCATGAGTGTTTGCTTTTCGGAACTGTGGTAACATGGATTTCACGCTCCCCAAAGTCTCTGCCCCAGGAGAATTCAGTTACCTAGGCTTGTGGCAAAGTTAGAAAATAGTTTTCTCACTGCCTTTTACAAGCCAGTTAAGAGTGCTCTTTGCCAACCTATAGTGACCTCCAAGTAATGTCCTGTCCTTTACTCTAGAGCTGCCTCCTCCTGCATCCTAACTCCAGAGCGCTATGGCTGAATTTCAAGGCCAGCCCTTCGCTCTGTAGTCCCCACCCACCCTGCTCTTCCTCGAGCCTGTCTTGTCCTACACCCTGGTCTTCTACGTGGCCTCCCTAAGTCTTGCTTGTGCTCATCTGTGGCCCCTTTTCAGGCCAGCCCCTTCACCTCCCTGGAGCCTGAAGACTGTCCTCTTATGGCTGATGAAGGGATGACTGCATATCTTGAATGTTAGCTTGCTGAGTCTGCAGTGGTGATCTCAACCTTGGCTGAACATTGAATCCCCTGGGAAGCTTTAAAAAGTGATGCTTGAGTCACATGCCCTTGAGATTCTGCCTCAGTTGCTCTCAATTGTGGCCTGGTCATCAGAATAGTTGAAAGCCCTTCCAGGAGATTCAGCAAGCAGCCAAAGTTGAGAACCACTGATCTCTAAACTTGATCAGTCCCCAAACTAGGGATAGGTCTAATAATAGCCTTATTTGTTCCCCAAAAGACTTGTGGGTACAGTGTTTTAAATAGTTCATGTGAGTATATAGAACATACAAGTGGCTTTATCCACTTTGTGTTAATTTGGCAGATTTGAAGGAAGGAAATAATACAGTTCCCTTTTTGAAAATTCAACTCCTCGATAACTTCACTGAAGTAGCAGCAACAATTAGCCTTTACTGAGCTCCTAACATGGTCCTGTGTGAATAACTTACTGTCAACCCCAAGAGTGACCCCCAGTTTTGCCTTTTTTGATTATTGAGCTTCCTGAGGTCCAGAATGCACGTGCAATTCCCTGGGACCAAACTTGAGCCCAGGTGCATTGGATGACAAACCCTTACTGTCTTTCTATCCTCTGGAAAGGGACACCTTAATCACATAGCTTCCCAATGAGGATATACTTACTTTAAATTTGGGGTTGCATACTTTTTTAAGTAGGTTGCATTCTTTTCTATATCACAAACTTCCATAAATTTGATTTCTGATTCACTATCAAGTTGCCCAAGTGTATATAGGACTGGGAGACCATGTAATAAAATCAGTTTTCTCTGCACTAAGGTGACTTTATTGTAGAAAGCATCAACTTCTAACACCTAACCTATTCTGTCTTTTATTTTGTCTTCTTTGTTTGATTGAAGAGGATCCTGAGGTCCAGAAAGAACATCGATTTTGAGGTAGTGAATAAGCAGTGATATCTCCATTTTGCAGAAAGGGGAAATCTTATGCCAAGCATTAACTATCTAATAACCATTAGTAAGAGCTGCTACTAATTGGATCTTAATAAGTATGGACTCTGTATTAAGCTGTTTATATCCTGTGTATAATCCTTATTTTATGGATGAGGAAACTGAAGATGAAAAAGCAAAGCCACTTGCCCAGGATGCTATAAGCTAATAATTGAGCACAATGTTTGTTTTCTTGTTTTGTTTTGTTTTAACTTGCTTATGAGCAAAACTGCAAGACCTAGTCTTCATTTGATGGCGGTACATCTGAATAACCTTGTCTGGAATAAACCTTGGAAGCATAACTGGATTTTCTTCCTATGTGCTGAATGGACATTTAAAAGCTGTTGTGAAACAAAAGACAAAACAAAACAAAAAATTGTGCCAACCTTGAATATCATCCTGAGGTCAAATAGGCTCTAACTGTCCCTCCTCCAGGCATCTCGCTGTGAGGCTGCCTTGGTGTGAACAGCCCTGAAGGTGAGAACTGGCTCTTGGAGCATTTTCACACCCCATCCGCCTATGAGCTCTGCTGCTTCTCACCATTGCAGGTTGGCATGAGGACCAAGTCACTGTCATTAGGTCACCTCATTACTGCATAGACCCTAAGGACAGAAGTCATCTCCCCCATCACTAATGATGAATGTGCCAATTTATGTTCTCTCTCTTCAAGCATATAAAGACGTGATATTTTCTGCTTTGCTAAAATACACACACACATTATAGATAATTAAAGGAGACGTAGTATGGTGAGTGGCTGGGAGAAGGAAGCGCCAAGCAGCCTGTGTCAGGGCAGAGCTTTACTAATTGAGTGCAAGCCTTTTAAAAAATGTTGTTTATCCCCCTACAGGGCATACAAAACCATTGAGGATGATGACTTGAAGTTTCCCCTTATATATGGCGAAGGCAAGAAGGTAGGCATGCATGCTTCCCTGGATGGAAAGGAGGCCATGTCCCTTGTTGCTCTGCATAGCCCTTGGCAGTCTGTGTGTTCTCAACATTTGGGAATTTATAGCCTTGACAGCTTGAAAGAATATTATATTCATCACCCTTCAGGCCACTTGTCTTAAGGGTCCGAAGAGTTGAGGACAGAGGAAGATGGAGTGTGAACACAAGGAATGAAAGTCAATTTTGTGACTATAACACCCCCTACCCAGTCCATTGGAGTTATCTTTTTTGTTGTTGTTACTGGAGATCAAACTCGGGACCTTGCACTCATGAGGCAGGTGACAGCACCACTGAACTAAACCCCCGGCCCTGAGTATCTTTTTATGGTGTTTAAACACTGCCACTTTCACGTACATCATCTCATTTTATATCTGGTAACAGAAGCAGATCAAGCCTGCAGTGGTAGAGGAGGCAGTGGAGACTATAAGGTTTCAGCTGCTCTGCCAAAGCTGCACGGCCAGCATGGGCCAGCACCAGTTATAAGCTGTGGCTTTCTGTCCTTTTCTGCTATTCTCAAGCTCTACCATGGAGATTCAGACTGCTTTTCTGCCCCAGGGAAGGGACTCCTAAGCCTCACTGCAATTAAACTACAGGACCGGATCAACTACAGCCCAAAGCTGAAGAAGCAAAGACCACAAACTGCCCCCAGAAGCAAACACTGAGTAGCACGTGATTGAGCCAGATTTTGGAAGGCTGAAGATCTCTCCAAGGAAGACAGATCTCTAGATCTGGAGGAGAATGAAATTTTGGGGTGGAGATGACATTTCCATTTCCCAGCTGGAATAAATACCTTCTGAATCACTCATTATTCCCCTGAACATTAATACATTTTGACTCTCAACATTAATATCGTTCCAGTCAGAAGAGAAAAAAAGTAAGGTCATATTAAGAAGAATCTTCAACTAAAATTTTTTTTTCAGCATTCAGTAGTTTTTATCAAGAAGAAATGACTAACAAGACAACCAAAGAGTGCCTTCCTGGGCAGAATGTATGTGGGTTGTGTGTGTCAGAGTGTTTGTGTAAGCAAGTGTGGGCACAGAGGATTCAGTTTTGGCCTCAGTGTATTCCAGCACTAATTTTAATGGAAGGAGGAATCTTATGAATGGAAACAAAACACAAATGTATCTGACCCATGTCGTTTTATAAACTACTGCCCCATTCCACTACAACTCTGCTTGAGAGTCATGATGGGCACACTCTCCATCCCTGATGGGAGGGTGTGCGCTTTTCAGTCCAGTAAGTGGCATTCATATGGCTCCTTCAGCACAATAACCAACACGGCAGCTGCTTCTCGGGGTGAGACTCTCATGTTACCTGCTTGATCCCTTGAGTAAGTTTGGGACCACATCTTCTTGTCCTTGTTTCCCTAGTACCTGCCTAGCCTGGTCCCTGACACATGGCACACTTTCGATGTATCTTAATTACTGTGTAAGCTGTTCAGTTACTGTGCTCTCCTTGGTGCACAAAAAAATAGGCTGTGTTCTTAGAATGTTAGCAGTGAGATATAAAGGATTAGGATTTTTCAGTTAAGTAAAAAGTTCAGTTCACTTATGTAAACATGTTCCTCAAACATTTCAGTTAATTAAGGCTTGGCAGTTCTTTGATGAGCAGCTAGCTATCACAAGCAGTCATTGTCATTGTACCTGTTGCTCTATTTAAAAGCCACTATGTCTCCATTTGCTTTTTTTTTTTTTTTTTTTTGGTACCAGGAATCGAACTCGGGACCCTGCACTTGCAAGGCAGGCATGGTGCCACTAAGCTAAACCCCTGGCCCTCTATTTGTTTTATTGGTAGGCTTGCCCTGGCTGAAGAGCACACCCTCCAACTCTGCGGACTCCATGATTTCTTAGAATACTGTCTAGGTCCTTGTAAAGCTTTTTGTTTTGTTTTATTTTGGATACCAGGGATTGAACTCAGGGCCCTTGCACTTGCGAGGCAGGTGGGGCCAGAACCATTGAGCCAAATCCCCAGCCCAAGACTTTTGTTTCTTGATTGTTTGGTTTTTTTTTTCCCTCTCTGCATTCTCCTACCAGGGGACTCCAAGTACTTTCTCAGCTATTACTTTTTATTTCCAGAAATTCTTTTAAGGATTTGTATGGGTAATACTTGTATACTTTGTAAACAAGTTCAGTCACTAGCAGGAGCATCAGATTTCTTTGGACATAAGCACAGACATGTCCTCTTTTTAGCCCAAGAAGCTTCTACTTCAGGGAGCAAGTGGGCCACAAGGAATCTTAAGAACTGAGTGCTTCTTTGCTGCAAGGGAGCCTACCCAGCCTCCCAGCAGAGCAAATGGTTTCTGCAACCTGCCAGACCAGAGGTCCCACACTTCACCTCCCATGTCTGCATTTCATTCCCTTTGACACTGGCCCTTAGAAAAATGTCATGCCCTTATTTCTACCTTTGCCTACCTTCTGAATGGACACCATTTCCAAAATTCTTAAGTCTTCTCAGGAAGTAGGATGAAAATGGAAGTAGGATGAAAATGGAGATAATGCTTTGGATTATAAATGCTTGCATTATTCATTTATTTATTTATCTCATCTTCTCCTCTGTGAGTTACTCTATTAAGTAATAGAGGAAGTTTTGTTTTGTTTTAAGAGTAGGAAAAATTTATTGAGGGAAAGAAAGCTTCTGTCTTAAGAGTGACAGAAGGGGGACCGAAAAGTGGGTTGCCTGCTCACCCCACTTCTCCAAGATGTTTTCTACAGCAAAGCCATGTGGTGAGGTGGGTACAAAGTGGGACAAAACTATAAGACCCAATGGAAAATTACAAGGTGGGCATGAGGTTGGGCAAAACCATAACCAACCAATAAGATTGCACATACAGTCACCCAGGTAACATTGACTAAATGAAGGTGAAAGGGGGGAGCAAATCATATAGCAAGAGTATATAAGGATTTTTCAGTAAGGGTGGGGGTCAGGGATATTTCCTGGAAAGGCTGGGCTAAGACCTTGGCCCCCCCACCCAGGTAATTGGTACCTATTTAGAATATCAATTTCTACTATTTATCCCTAGGGGAAACACAAGGGTATAATAGTTTCTCTCCTTTTTCAGTTCTGGCCTCAGTGAATGTGTCTTGATTGTCCTCCGTGTTGGCTCCTGGCAGTGTTGGCTCCTTGAGGGAGGCCCTGTCTAACTGCCTACAAGATATCTAATTAACTTACCTATCTGCAATATTCCCCCCTCTGAAGACATACCCTAACTGCTGTGAGGGAGCAGAGGGCAAAGACAGCTCTGGCTACTTCTATCTGAAGAGGGTCATAGTTGTGATGAGCAGTTAGAGTTACTCTACAGAGGGTCTATCTAAAGGCCTTTGGTAAGTGACTGGCATTGTCATCTTGGTAGCTGCATAGCTTTTAAGCCTGGAGGAGACAACGCCAAAGAAACAGTTAAGAATGCATGGGCCAGATTATAAGGTCAGCAAGATTGCTCTGAATATAGCCCACAAAAAGGATAAAGGAGAAGGTCCAGGGGACTTCAGAATATAACACAGAAGTCATATTGTATAGTTTAGCAGTTATGAGCTGTTTACAAGGTCGATTTGGTGAATCCCAGTAAAAAAAGTCTAGCACATTTCTCATTGGTTCCATTTGTATGACTGCTTGGAGTTTGGCAGCCTCTAGGCAAGAACAAACAAAACTTTTAAGAAATTAGAATATTCATAATCTAAGCATGGCACACTAGAATGAAAGGGCAGGTTGGGGAGAAAGTCACACTTAGAAATTGAAATAATGATTGAAACTGCTGGTCTTAGATTCTTTCACTGATAGAGGTTATAAATCTGATACTTTGTCATAAGTCTCTCCAGTTTTAGCTGTAGGATAAGAGACAATTTGAAGAACAGATTTGCTAAGAAATATAAAATTTATAGCTTTTACCGTAGTTTTTCCTAATGTTCCATGGTCAGCTACTGGTAGAGCTGGAAATTGCCAGAAGGGGTCAGTGACTGGGGCCCCTTTTTATCTCTACCTCTATTATTATTGTGGCATTATTTTATACCTCTTTTGGTTTTTCTTTTCTGCTGGGTGTCTAAGGCCAAGTTAAAGTGAGACCTGTGTCAATCAACATGAACCCCTTGCTAGCTATCAAGGTCAGTTAAGTCTCTTCAGGCATTATTTTGGAACCATGCATAGAGCCTCTCAGCCCCTGTCAGTGTCGGCCATCAGGATGGATCATGGCCTTGCTTGATCATGGTGCTTTCAGTGAAAACAGTGACCCTCCTTTGGCATACAGTACATTTGTCCTCTGGTGTCCAGCAATCTCCCTGCTCAGGGGCTTGAGCTTAGGGTTTTGAATGATGACGTCGCACAGGATATGTTATTGATGCCTTCAGGGTTAAGCCATTAGGCTTCATTCCATCTCTCTGTGTCTGCTTGTCTTGGTGCTGTCTATCTTTAGTGCTCAGTTTTGCACCACCTCCTCCGAGGGCCTTTTTGAGCATAATTTTTATTTCCTATGGGCTCACATAAGCCGTTGTTCATGTGTCTTTAACATCTAACTATATTTTATATGTTATGATTTAGACATGCAGTACCTCTTATCTCCCTTGCCACCTTGCTCTCTTGTAAGGATGAGGCCTTAGACATTTGTGTCCCCCACCACATGGTGTCTGCACATAGCAAACATTCAATAAATGTCTGGCTAAATCAAACCTGTGGCATCCCAGGAGATACTTAAATTGACTCTGTAGGTTTTAGTATAGTGTTTTGCTTCCTTAAGCCATTCATAAAAACAGTTTATAAAAAGCATAACATCTCCGCTTGGAGTTCTCTGAGTAGCTACAGCACTGGTGACATTTTATTCCTTTCTGTACAGAAGGAATCTGTAGGAATGCTAGGAGAGACCACAGAGTTAATAATGATGTATTTTTTTTCCTTCCATAAAGCTTAACAATTGAGCTTTAAGAGGGTAGGCATTGCCTTGCTTTGTACATCTTTTGCTAGTGCTTATCACTGGCAAAACAGGGTTATGGACATAACTGAGGTTCAGGAAATATTTGTACAGCAGTTGTGTTAAAAAAGGATGAGTGGGGATGTGTGGGTGCTGTTGGATCGAGTATGAACTGATTTCAGCAACCATCGGCATCACAGTTTAAACTAACTGGAGTTAGTTTACTTAGCACTGTCCCTTCCAGTCTCTAGAAAAGAAAGCTGAGAAGCAATAGCAGCAACCCAACATATTTAGGATACCTGGAGGTAAAACCAAATGCAGAAGTAATTTTTTTTTGTGAGGCCTTTCTCCATAACAACTTCCCACCTACGTTGACAGGGATGTGGAAAGGTGGACAGGAAGAATTGGAAAATTCTTTCATCATGCTCAGTCTATAGCAGCGCTAGTGTTGTGGGGTGTTTTCACTATGTGTGTGTTTCTGATGACCCTCTCCTTACACTCCTAGGCCCGGGTAATGGCAACTATTGGAGTGACCAGGGGACTTGGGGACCATGACCTGAAGGTGCATGACTCCAACATCTACATAAAACCATTCCTGTCTTCAGCTCCAGAGGTACCACATGAGGTTTTCTGTTTATATTTTGTACAATAAAGTATTTTCTACATTATGCCTTCCCTGACTCACACTGATACCCACTTAGTCACATCTACTTCTGCATTGTCTCTCTTGTCACTCCTTTCTCACCTTGACTATCCTAATTTATATCCTCATCACCTCCTGCCCAAGAGAGCTGTGTTGCCTCCTAGCGGCATTCCCTGCCTCCTTCAGTCCAGCCTCCATGTGGCTATCAGGTGACTTTTCTCAAAGCACTCCCTGATTCCTCATTGCTCAGAAACCTTTTTGGCACCATATGGCTTGAAGAATAAAGACAAAATCCTTCAATTGCTATTCAAGGCTTATTGTAATTTAGTCTTTCTAATCTGATCTTTGTTCCTTGTACCAGCCAGATAGACCTGTTTCCAGTACATAATCTTCAGTCTTCCATATTTGTCTAAAACTATTGCTTCTGGCAAGTCTGCCCTTCCTACCCAGCTTTAAACACCCAAGTCTTTTCCTTTATGATTTAATTCAGAGACTTCTCCTATGGAGACTTCCCTGGTTTCCCCCTTTGCCCAGCCAGAGTACTGTCTTTGTCTGTTCCTCATATGCACAGAGCGGCATCTTCTCATGGCATTTTCACCGCCTACCATGTATTATATAGTCACTCATGTGTGCCTGAATCTCTTGGTACATTTTAATGACCTGAAAAACCTGCATTATTTAGTAGTTGTTTGGAGAAGCTAAGTTGGAAAACATTTTGCCCATATGTTTGACTTTTTTTTTTTTTTTAAATCACATTTCCCACAATACTGGAAACAATAGAAGGTTCTATGTTCACATAGTGTCGCTTAGAAAAGATTTTGTGTTATAGAAAACTCTAATGCTAGTTTAGTTGGCGCAGTTCACCTTTTATATAGGCTCACAGGTGACTTCCACCCTAATGATTGCCCCTTCATGTTAGCTGTCAACTCCGATGCCGCTGTAGGCAAAGATATGAGCTGGCATGGTTCCTTTAGAGTCTTTGGAGCTGTGGCTAGTGTCCAAAGTGCATCTAGATATAGGAGCTAAGAGACCACTGAGAGATAAATCTCTAGTAAATATTGGGCATAGAAGATACACATATTCCCTGATAAAAGCCTGGATTTTGAATGAAGTCAGCTTGGAAGAAATAATAACCATTCATCAAGAACCTAAAGATGTTCTTTCTTTGAGCCCTCCCAGCAATTGTGTGAGCAGGACCATCACTACATGCGGTGTTCCGGGTTCCCCCCAAGCTGGTAGATTCCTGGCAACTTGATTTAGGCCAACGTCATAATCCATGAATTACTGCTAAAACTACTTGTCGTGAGAGTAAAGTAATTAATCTTTGAACTCCACTGAGCACAGAGCATAACTGGACTCATACACTTCTGTGTTTTCTTCCTTGGGAAGAAGCCTTTATCAGACATGTTAAATGGTGCTTTCTGCTCTCCAGAAGCATCCTTGAGGATCTCTGAAAATGCTAATTAACCATTTTTCTCCTTAATGCTGCAGACTGAAACTTCCTTCTCTCCTCCCTTTTCCATTTACACTTTTTTATATAGAATGAGAAGAGGTTCAGTGTGGCTGGAAAAAGAATGATCTATATGCAGTTAGATTTTAGATCTTCTAATCTCTCTGCTACTATTAATCCCAGGAAAAGGGATCTTTGAAAATAGGAAGAAAAGGGCTAAAGGTGTAGGGAAAGTGGGAAGGGTAGGGGAAAGGGAATAAGGGAAAAGAAAAAAATATGAGAAAATAAAAAAATGGAAATGAAGTGTTTGTAAAGGGGGAGGGAAAGAGGGGTGAAGGGAGGGCAGGGACAAGGGGGAAAAATGAGAACCAAGACCTGTCATGTAAAGGTACAAGATCCAAGTAATGAATGTAACTGTACTGTATACCTAGAATGTACCAATAAACTCAATAAAAAGAAAAAAATCTTTTTTAGCAATTTTGAAATCAAAAATACATTATTATTAATTATTGTTGTCATGTGGTGCAATAGCTCTCTAAAATCAAGTCCTCCTATTTAATTGAAATTTTAGACCTTTTTAACATTCCCTGTTTTCCATCTGAGACTCTGGAGTTTTTCCATAGTGTCTCATTTAGTCTTCTCAATAATTTTGTCAAGTAAGTGTAGCTGTTGCACCCATTTTACAGATTGGAAAATTTGGACTCAGAGAAAGAAAATAATTTCCCCTGGTTATACAGTTATTAAGTAGAAAGCTAGTGTTTTACCTCAGTCTATCTGATTAGATCAAGGGCTGCTGGAGGGAGGACTGAGTTCAGGGAAATTTCTGCACTCACGGTCCTAGGGACCTATTAGGTACTGATTCTAGGGGCTTTGTCATGAAGCTGAGAACAGTTTTGTCATGCAACCTTATCAGCCAGATTTTCTCAGAAAAATACTACTTGGCCTTGGGCAGAAGTTGAGGGATAGGGTGGCGTAGTAGAAAGGGTAACTGGGAAAGACAGTAATGACTGTGTGTGTGTGTGTGTGTGTGTGTGTGTGTGTGTGTGTGTGTGTGTGTGTGTGTGTGTGTGTGTGTGTGTGTTTGAAGAGCTAAGCCGGACAGAGCTGTGCAAAATAAAATTGTATACCTATAATTTAGCTTAATGAATGTGTACTGTGTGTATACCCTAAGATTCTCTTGCACAAGATTAAAATTGTTGTACATTTTAAATGCTTCCAGATGGAGAGGCCTTAGCCAGAGCCAGAAAAGAAGGGCAGGGTGCTGTTTGAAGGGGAGAGAGGAACAGCTTGAATTGGCTCACGCAGAAAAGAACCGAAGAAAGAAATAGGTTCAGGGAGCCCCCCTCCCCCAAGTCCCAAACCTTCGAGATAACAGCCTTTGCCCTGTGGCAGAAATAATAAATTCAGACCTAAGGGAAACTGTGGTTTCTGTTGGGACCCCGGAAAGCCAGGTTCATTTATTTAAACCATCCAATGAAGACGGACCCTCCCTGTCTTCATTCCCCCACCTCCACCCTCACTTTCTAGCTGTGACTTCCTAAGAGCATTCCCCTGCTTCGCTTTGTCTTTGCCAAGCATGGATCTTTATTTCACATTTGGGTTCTAAATTTCAAACCCAGCTCAGTCTGGAAGTTTTAACGGTTGAGGGGGGTGAGTAAGGAAATGTGATTTTATTTCTAAGAAAAAGGACTTAAAAATCTTCTTGGAAATTAGCATTGTTCCCATTCATCATTGTAGCTCCTAATTTGATTTGATGAGTTAAATATAAGTAAATCAAAAACATGTGGATCAAATTTATGTAAAAAACGCACAGGGGTTTAAAAATTAGAGAAGGCTTTCTAGCCAAACACATTTTCAGTTTTGCTGAATACAAGGCGCTGGAAAAATCTTGAGTTTGCCAAACCTGAAGAACAGTTGCCAGGTTTGCTGAGTCTCTGTCAGACCTTCCAGGGTAGAAGGCAGGGATTTCTGGCCAAGACCTGGATTCCATAAGAGGCCCCTCCAAGGGAACTCAGGCCTGTGAGCTACAGCCTATAAGGGGTGTGTAGGAGAAATTTCACTCTCTGGTCCACATCACCTTGCTTTGTCTGTGTTTTTCCAGCCAGGCTGCAGTCTTTCTGTTTATGAAGCTCTCTGTTAATCTTTTTAGTACTCTCCTGAAAGAGCTTGAGTGGAAGAGGAAAGCATTTGTTAACTCAAAGGCAAGGGAGCCCAGGCCTTCCACATTCCCCGCTTTCCTAATAGTTCTCCCCCGTCCAGGCCAGTGCACACAACGTGTCATATTACTCAGGCAGCTTGGCACAGGCCTGTGCCCAAACTTCCAGATGTTCTCTGTTCCACGCCCCTTTTGGGCCCATGACAGGCCCTCCATAGAGCTGCTTCTTAATTTCACCCTGGTTTTCAACCTCCACTCCAGGACCATGCTATTGCCTTTAACCCCAGTTTGGGCTCTCAGAAGGACAAGGCCTTTTTCTGTCTGGGATCCAGTGTGCAGAGCCAACCCCCCTACTGAGCAATACCCTCTTCTTGCCCTTGCCAGACGGAACCACAAGGAGCTCAATTTTTTCTCTGCTTCATTTTTCCTCTTCTTAGTTTTTAGGATTTCAATCAGCTGTGTTTTTATAATTCTGGATCACTCATTTAGCTCATTTTTAGGAATTTTTTAATCTAAATAATATTTTCTCTTTTATCTGAAACAGTCTTCTCTAAAAGAACAAAGGCTTCAGACTTCAATATCCAGCCCCAGTGCCTCTGGTACCTGTGGCCTGCACAAGTGATTTCAGCAGTCTTTCCCCTTCTTTAAGGTCATGATAAAAGGCCTGTATTGACAAAGTTATTCAGAAGAACAGATGAGGACATTAGAGGCACTGCCTGGCATGAGGTCTGGTGCATGGTCAGAGACAGTAAATGTTCTGTCTTTCAAGAGGCTTCGCACTTCAGGATTCTGTGTGTTCATGATCATATGAAGAGAGAATGACTACTTATTTTGGTATTCCTATTATTTCCCATGAAAACCTGAATAATATTTAAGATCTCATATTTGCATCCTAACATCTGTAGACTTCTAGTTCTTGGTTTCTATTTGTGGCTCCAAGTCAAAATCTCATTTTGAGAAAGAGCATATTTTATTGTATTTTGTGCTTTCAGTAGTCTGGCCAATTCATAAAAAAACAATATCATACTATAACAACATGGGGAAATGTTTGCACTGCAAGTGAAATAGGTGACTGTGTATACAAAGTTTGAACATTGATTCAAAAATGTATGTACATAGCTGAACATCTTGACATTTTCTAAAAGAGTAACAGTAATTACCTCTGGGTGATACAAGAGGGAAGACTTGTTTAAAAGATTTCCCTAGTCCCCTCAAAATAGCTCTAAGAAAGGGCATTCCAATGCAGTGGTTAAAAACCCAGGCTAGGAATCAGCCTTGAACTTTGTCTCTAAACTTACTAGCTGAGTGCCTTTCAAATAGTTATTTTACATAAATCTCAGCTGCTTCTTCAGTAAAAAGGACCCTAGGGTTCTCACACCAAGGAAGCCAACCCCCCAAAAAAAATTAAATGACATATATAAAGCATTTAGCACAAAACTTGATATAATGAATATTAGCTCCTAGTTCCCCTTCTTACTTCATTAAAACGACACAATCTCAGTAGCTTTTTCCAAAGTGATCATGAGTCTAGTAGCGCTAGAGTAAAACACTGGGAAATGTGGCCTTAAGGGATTAGAAGGCTAAACTAGCTACAGAATAGTTAGCCATAAACCCTGTTTCTTGCTTCCTAAGAGACAAAGCAGTTTGGAAAAGGAAAATGGAACCATATACAGTAATCTAAAGAGATGAATAAGTAGGACAAGAGAAGGAAGGAAGCGGTAGTGAGTTTAGTGTGAAAGAAAATTTGCCTTGAGTCACTGAGTTTAGAAGATTAGCTCAGAAGGCTTTTACCTATAATAAGGCTAATTTCCACAGAGCTTTGTCTTAGTTTCTCATCGCTGAGACACAAAACCTGACACTCACAATTTAAAGAGAAGTGTATTTTGGTTCATGGTTTTAGAGGTCTCAGTCCATGGTAAACTGGTTCAAACATAAAAACATGGTGGAAAAGCCTGGCACAGAGGAAAGCAGCTCACATCGTGGCAACCATAAAGCAGATAATGAAGAGAGGAGTTGGGGATTGAGTTATACCCTTCATCAGATCGTGCCCCCAGTGACTCACCTATTCCAACCAGGACCCACATCACATTCACTTAATATCTCCCATGATCCATTCACCTTCCAGAAGCCTTGCCTCTGTGCACATCAGAGTTTTAAAAGTCATTTTTTATCTAAACCATTAATATTCTACCCCTGGCCACTAAAAGGCTCATGCCTATCTCTTTATGCAAAATGCATTTAGTCTTTCTCTAAGCATTTCCAGAGTCTTAACACTTCTTATGTTGCTGAAAAGTTTAAGTTCAAAGTAGCCTCTAAAACTCAATGAAAACTCAACTCTAAGCCACTGCAAAAATCAAAAAGAAAGTTAAATATTTCCAACATACAATGGCACAGGCTAAATATTCCCATTTCAAAAGGAAGAAATAGGATGGAAAGGAATGGGACCAAAACCCAGCAGGGCAAACATTAAATCTCTCAGCTCCATGAGCAAGTTGTGGTGAGATGTGAGACCCAAAGGCCTTGGGGGCACCACCCTGTGGGTTGCTGGGTCCAGCCCTCGTGACCTCTCAGCTGGCTGTGCTCCTTGCCTGTGGATTACCTCCGCGGATGTTCCATGTTTCAGGCTTCTCCAGCTTCCTGGCGTCTCCACTTTTGGCTTCACTCTCACAGCTTCATGAAGCGCTGCCCTCTTAAGGGCATACCACATGGCCTCCTAGGCCTCCTGAAATTTAGTTGGAAGCCTTCATGGCCCTACAACTCTTGGATTCTGCTTCTCTGTAAAACCAACAGTATGTGAATGATAGCAAGGTCTACCTCTGTCTTAAGCAGTAACCAGGTTGCCTTGGATTATGGCTTCATAGGCTTCAGAATGCCCCGAGGACTGAGCACTGTGAACCAAATCCTAAGAAAAACAATTCCCTAGGGAGTGCTTTGGGGGGTGGGGGACCCAGGGGTTCTATTCTCAGATGAAAGCTTTCCAGTTTTGTACCCCAGATCCTGCAAAGAGTGAGGTCTTGCTGATTCCTGAGATGCCATCAAGGCATCTTTCCTATTATTCTGATGCAAAGTACTTGGCTTCTTTTTAATGCTGCTCTCTTTAGTAACCAAGCTCTTTTTTTGTTCCAATTTTATAGGCACTTCCTTTCTGGTGAAACTAAAAAACTCTTTGAGTGGGCTTTTTGTTCCTGTTTCTCAGTGTAAATCTCATTGAAAGCAATGACAATACCCATGCCATAGCTGAACATTGGGATGCCTTGAAATTTTCTCCATTACATTAATTAATTTTCCACCCTTAGTCTCCTGCAAAGTCTCAAGACATAAGCAAAATGAAGATAAATATTCTGCCAGAGCATAATACATAAAGCCTCGGGTCCAACTGCCAATAAAGTTCTTATTTCCAACTGAAACCTCCTGATCCTGATCTTTACCAGCTGCATTTTTATCAGCATTCTGGTCTTTTGTACCTCAGTGAGAATCTCCCACTGGCTTTACTTACAGCGTTCTAGGGCTTCTCTAGCCAACATTCCAAACCTTTCCAAATTTCTCCAGTGAATAAGTTCCAAAGACTTCTAAGCCACATGGTCACGTAGTCGCAGCAATGACTCCCCTCCTCTGTTACCAAAATCTTAATTACTTTCTCATCTCTGGGGAAAAGCAGTCATTGCCAACAACTTGAAGGAGAGATTTATTTGGGATCATAGTCCATGGTCGGCTGGCTCCAAGGCAAAACACCATGGTGGAAAGGCTTGAGCAGAGGAAAGCTACTCATGTTATAGTGGGCAAGAAGCATGGAGCAAAGAGAAAGGAGAGAGATACACCCTTCCAGGTCATGTACTAAGTGACCCACCTCTTGGCCAGGCCCCACCTCCTGATTTCACCTTCACCTATAACCCTTCTTGATTCAGTCATCTTCCAAAAGCCCTCTGAACACATGGGCGGCTTAGGGGTCGTTCTTGGTCTAAATCTTAACAAGTCCTTAAACTAAATCCAAGGAAACAAGGAATATCTTAGCCTGTAACAGCCTGGAGATCCAGAGCTCTTGGAGGGGTGAGGAGCTGCAAGCAGGGAAGCCATTGTAGGACAGAAACTGTACAACAGTAAAGAATTTGACTAGGATAAGGACTATGAATACTGAAAGGAGTTATATCTGATACTATTTTTTTAATGTAATGTGAGTTGATTGTGGCTGATGTGGTGGCACGTACCTGTAGCCCAGCTACTTGAGAGGTTGAGGCAGGAGGATCACAAATACAACGCTGTCCTGGGCAACTTAGTTAGACCTTGTCTGTAAAGAGACAAAAAAGAAGATTTAACTCAGAGGGTGAAGCAGAGTAAAATTAGAAGAAGAAAAAGAACACAAGGCTGAGGTTATCGTTCTGTGATAGCAGGGATGTTCTCCCTTGGGATTGTTTGTGCAGTCCCAGACAGATGTTGGTTGGAGCTAGTCTGCATGCTTAACATGTATGTGGCCCTGGATTTAGTACTCAACATACATACACATGTATATACAGACACTTTGCTTTCTAGCCTAAAAGAAAGGAAATAGACACTTGTTGGGATATGAAGAGGAAAAATAATTTTAAACCTTTTTCTTTCTGAGTTTTCTGAACCAATTACTATAAAGTTAGATTGGAAATCATAGTTTGGATTTAAGGTTAAAATAAGCTTATTTTTCTCTTCTACTCCCAATATTTAACTTATCCGCTGGACAGTTGTGGATAAGTCTTCCAGCCACCCTAGAGGGGAAGTTTTCTTAGTATTCACCTACTGGAAGAAAGGAGCGGGTGTAATGCATGTATGCACAAATAGGGACCAGAGAGAAAACTTTAGAGGGTTCGAAGTCCTTATCAGTCGTGGACATGTCATATCCCACTACAATGCCTGTGTGCCTTTGCTGCCTGCAAAACAAACCACCTCCAAGATTTAGAGCTTCAACAACAATAGTTTATAGTTCTGTGGCCGACAAT
Source organism: Fukomys damarensis (assembly GCF_012274545.1). NCBI lineage: Eukaryota > Metazoa > Chordata > Mammalia > Rodentia > Bathyergidae > Fukomys > Fukomys damarensis. Next base: position 28,301,322 of record NW_022900927.1, on the reverse strand, counting down.
TTGGGCCTAGCAGGATGGTTCTTTCGTAGGATCTTTATATGGTCACAGTCACATGTTGGTAGACTTAGATTCATCTGAAGATTGGGCTGAACTGGAAGTCCAAGATGGCTTGATCACAGTCAGATGTTGGTAGGGTTAGATTCACATATTGGTAGTGGTAGTTTCACCCAAGGATTGGACTGAGCTGAAAGTCCAAGATGGCTTACTCACATGGCTGACAGTTGGTGTTGGTTATCAGCTGAGAATTTACCTGAGGCAACAATACATGGCCTATCCCAGTGATGGAAAATCTTTTAGAGCTTTCAGTGACAAAAAACCCAGGGTGACACCAGTGCCATAGGTTCACCACGACCTATCCAAATGGTTTCAGCTTCTCAAAGCATGGATTCTGAAAAAACTATTCCAAAAGCAAAGGGGTTCCAGGACCCCAGGCAGAAATTCCAAGGCTACTTAAGACCCAGATCTGAAGTACCAAAACATCATTGCTGCCACATTCTGTTGGTTGAGGAAATAATTGAGGACAGTTCACATTTGAGGATGGAAGAATTAGAAGCTACCTCTTGCCATGAGGAGCAGCATACATGTCCAAGTAGGGAAGGACTTGCTGGCAATCATCTTGGAGATTACCTTGCACGGCCTTCCTGTAGGAGTGCCCTCCCGGCTGTGAAATCTTGAGGATTGAAGTAATCATCTGTCTTTCTAGTACAGGCTAGTACGAGTTGATGAGTTAGCTGTTTAGCTAATGAAAGAGATCTAGTTGGCTATGTAAAGGCAGATTTACTAAGAGTCAAATTAAATGTAAATATTGGGAACCTTTCCTCAAACCAGAACCTTTGTCATCTTGCTGGAAAATGTAGAATGTTCTAGAATGGGAGGATAAATAGATTACAAACAGAAAGCCTTTTAAAAACATTTCTCTGATAAAAGAATTAGAATTTAAGGTTCAATTAGTTTGTTGTGATTTCTTTTCTCATTCTCTTTTGGGGGGCCAGGGATCGAACTCAGGATCTTGTGCTTGCAAAGCAGCAGAGGAACCACTGAGCTAAATCCCTGGCCCCACTTTTCTCATACTTAATAAACACTTATCTTCATATCCAAATTTATTTTCATAATTACTTTGTATCTTTTTCTTAAAGAGAATCTGCAAATCTGTATAAACTTCAAGCATCACAGAAAAAAGATCCACCTGTGTAAGGGAAGAATAAGTTCTAAGGTTTCTTTGATAGACTAAAACAGTCATATTTGACAGAAGTTAACCACTTATGTGTCATGCCTCTGCAGTATCTCATACCTCAGGGTTCTCAGTTGTGTCCAGGGGATACGTGCGCCCCCTTAAATGTGTTGGTGACATCACATATTACAACTGTACAGAGCTACTTTCTCTGATTGTGGTACATTCTGACTTTACTGAGGAGACTCTCCATGACTTTACATGTTGATCTCTTAACTCTCGAGTTGGGCAGTAATAAATTGCTTGTATAAAGTGTACATCTGTATCCCATTTGTATGGGTAACTTTACAGTGACTTGAGATTTGCCAACTAGCTATTTGAATAAAACCAAACTTTGAGATTTATTCTTCATACCCACACACAAACTTGCCTGGTAGCTATGAAATCTGTGGTCTGACAGTGGATGCCAACCTGTAAGTTTGTGTCAAATTTTTGCTATCATTAGAGATTATTAACCTCTGGTCCATTCCTGAAACATAATCATTTTATTTCAATATTTCATTTAAACATGCAAATTTTTCCATTAATTTATTATAGATAATCATAGTTTGAAAAGTTAATTTTAAAAATGCAGTTCCTAGAATCTACTTCTTGAAAATCTGAATACTAGGCATAGGGTGATTCCTAACAATTTCCACATTTTTTGACACTTCTAAAACAGATGACCAAAGACCACCATAAGAAACACTGTCCTATGCCATTACTGACTGTGTTTTAAGAAACTTCAGTTTTATAGTCCTGGTGTGTGTTTGAGAGACATCCCTACTCTAGTCCTGGATTCTGTGAGTCATTCTTACTAGACATATAGCTCAATACCAGGATGGAAGGTTAGTGGTACAGTATACCCCATTCTCTGCCTAAACACAAGTGCACTACAACCTTAACTTCTTGCTACCAGAATAACAGCAATCAGTAGGACTGACTTTGCCATACAACAAGTAACCCCACCATTTGCCAGTATGATTATATCTCTTCCTAAGGCAACATACACATGCATAGTTGTTCTCTTGCTCACTCGCTCACTTCAGGTCTCTGAAACCACACCATTATGAAGAGTTCTATGACATAATGTGATTATTTCAGTCTAGTGACCAAATGGAGCAGCCACAGAAATGGAAAGTAGTAGCTATCCCATTGTTTATACATTAGGTGACAAGAGTACCTATCCCCTCAATCATGACTTTGTTTCTCTGATAGTCAAGGGAGACATAGTAAATAATTATGCTGGGAAAACAGGCACAAAGCAAACCTATTGTAGGTAGGAAATGACATCAGGTCATTTCCTTTGTGCCTCACCTCCTTCCTGAATGCACTTGAGTCAACTCAGCCCATCTACACTGTACCCAGATTGTCACATTCACAGGCTGGGTTTTCTTTTGACCCTTATATCTGTAAAAAAGGCGCGTCAGTGAGAATGAACTTGGTCCTCCAATTATCACTGCACTAGATGAAGGTTGATTTAGTAGTGAACAAGCTGTTGGAAACCCTGAGAAAGGAGTGTATCATAGGAGGGACCCAGCCTGTAAGTGAGCTCCTTCCTGTAGCCTGCCTCATGGAGTTGTAAAGTACCAGGTTTCATGTGGAGAAAATAGAAGCCTTAGGTTACAGGCATTAGGTACAATGTCAGGCTGTCTTCACTATTACTCTAGCCAGTTTAGAAACTTTTTGAGCTACTAGATTGTTTCCACTCTTCAAAGTCAAGTATTAATTTTGTCTGCACACTCCAAAAGAAAAAAAAACTTCAAGAATATCTGTGGTATATTTCAAGTATGAAATTATACTCACAGCCAAGACAACCAGCTACTTTTGAGTAGTATGAGCAGCCAACATATTTGTAATACTTAAATGTCACTTGATTCACTTGTAGCCAAATGCTATGCAGTCACATGGCCAGTCACATCAAATTTTAACCTCCTGCAATCAAAGAGTCATAAAATGTTAAAGCCACAAGCATGTTCAGTCCTAACCCTTCATTTCCTAAAGATTTGAGAAATCAAGATTCATCCTTCACCACTGCCCAGCAGAAATCCAGCTCTGAAACCAAACCCAATTAGGGTAAAGCTGCCAAAACACAACAGCTCCAGGGTTTGACCCTGCAGTCACTTTTACATGGCAGGCATGTGATGTCCAGCTCTTCTTCTCTGACATCCTCTGAGGAATCAGTACTTCTTTCTCATTCACCATTCCTGGGAGGTGATCCCTAAGCTTTGAAATTGTGCATGACCACACTTGTTTTGCCGGACTACTAAAAGGCAGAGGTTGAGTCTCAAACCTAAGTTGCCACCAGAGTCAGTGTTAGTGTCATGACATCATGTGGCATAGAAGGAATCACTACAGAGCATTTGGATGGAGTGTTGGTGGCCTGGCAGAAGGCCAGTCTTCAAATTGTTGACTTGGTTTATAGGACTTCAAGGAAGTGCAATGGAGTTTTTAATTTCTGGTAGAAGCACCATGTTTAAAGTTCCATGTAAGGTTGAGTTTTGTGGTGGTCACATGGAGAAAAGGAGACAAACTTCATACTCTTTTATTTCCTACCGCCTGTTGGCAGTCTTTACTTGTGAACCACCTTTGGCTTTTCTGCCAAGTATGATCTTTTGAATCCTACTTGCTGTTACTGTAATTGAGACTTTTGGAATTGAAGCCCAGGTTCCCTGGGCCCACTGTTCCTCCTTGCCTTCTACCAGCTAGCCTACTCTGGTGTAACTGCCCTGAGATTAGTGCCATAAGGAACCGTGTATAATGCTTTAGAATTTGCAGTTCGCTTCCACATGAAAAGATTTTTGGGAAAGATAGAACAGGTACCATAATGTTTTTCTTTTCTTTTTCTCAATTTCAAAAAATAGAATAGACTAGTGGCATTTCTCAAGTCACACAACTGGACAGAAATAGAGACCTGCCTGAAGCAAGGTCTTTCTTGCCTTTTCCTATCCACGAAGTCAGGTCTGAGCTGCAGGAGCTCATCAGCTTGTAGTGAGTGCTTAAAAGGGGGAAAAAAGTTTGTGGAGAATTTGCTGAGCTGATAAAAATGTAAAAGCTGTGAGAGCAGCCCAGAAAAGCAGCAAAGATTTGGCAAATGGAAGAATTGACGGATCCTTTTTTAAAAAGTAGCTTCAACACACCAGCATCAGCCTGTAGTCCTATAGCTCTCCTAACATGCCACCGAAATACCATCAGTAATAGGGACAAAGATGGAGGCACACGTCGCATAAACGCTGAAACAGCAGCCTGCAGCTCAGCACTGAGTGGAGGTGCTGTACTAAAGAGCTACTTGTCACAGCTCCTGTGTGAAATAGGTGCCAATGATGACATTAGGGACATCTCTGAGTGCGGGAGCACCGAGAGCCCCGTAATTGCACTTGGCTCATTCAGGGCACATTAGCCAAGGCTCTTGTTTGCTACCAGATTCACTCCTGCTGTCCGACTCTGGTTTTTTATTTGTTGGCAGCTCCACTGAGCAGGGAGTGGCTGGGTGGGTGGCTATTGCTGTTAAACATCAGCACATTGAATTTTGGTGACCATTTGGAAATATCAGAGTTATACAAGCTAAATGACTCTTTGATCTCCATGAAATTACTAGTCTTCTCAGTGGGTCTTACGGTATAATTTTTTTCTTTCTTCCCCCATTTATTCATTTTCTCAGCAAGTTTATTTCCTTGAGATTTGTGCAATGTGTGGTTTAAACTGTAAAAGACTCTTCTAGGCCCACAGAAGAAATGCAAAATGCGATCTCTGATTTCCAGGGGTTGATTTGGGATTGGAGAACAGGGTGACTAGCTCTTTTGATGTTTATTGTTTACTGAACAGGAGAAATATCTGTAGAGAAAAGCAAAGTGCTGGTCTTGGTTCTATGCAAACATATAGAAGGCAGATGATCCCTCTACAGGAGTTTGCTGCTGATGACAATGTTTTCAGAGGTGAGATTTCACTACCCCTCACATTGGAATTACCTAAGTCCTTGTTCTTTTTTTTTGTACCAGGGATCAAACTTGGGTCCTTGCACTTGCTGGAACCACTGAGCAAAATGCCTGGCCCCTGGGTCCTTATTTATGCTGACATCTGGGCCCCAACTCAGATCTGCACAATCAGAATTTTTAAAAGTAAAACCCTCAAATCTTAATTTGGCTAAATAGCACCTGTTTGATTCTTAAACATACAAAAATTTCATGATAACTAATCACATGAAAGGGACAGACAGGTAAGCCCAGATGCCTACACATAGTTAATATTGTATTGAATAATTTTATTGAAATATTCTATTGAGTAATCATTGAAGGATTGGGATTTCTCTGGCAGCAGAAGGTGCACGTAGCCCTTCGCGGCCTCCTCCCATCTGTCTTAATTGAGATTAACAGATACTCAAAGGGAGAGGGGAAGGGGAAGAGAGAATTATGGAAGCCATGGGAAGTTGCCTCAGCTGTTCAGACGGTGCCTTCCCAGAGATGCACACGTCTGAAATGACTCTGTCACACTCCTTGCCCCACCTCACTTTTCTTCAAAGTCCTTATCATCCTGTCCCTGTGATTTTGTCTCCTTCATCTACTAGAGTAGAACTTGTGAGCAGCCTTTTCACTTCTGGTCACCGCTTCCCCAGTGCTGGGCACATAGCTAGGGCTCTTAAAATTAGGAGGGCAGGAGTCCAAAAGGCCCCATCTTTCAGCTGTTGAGGTTACAAATGGTCCTTGACTTAGATGATTCACCTTTCCATTTGTCCCGTTCTATGATGGTATGAAAGCAATACCCATTTGTTAGAAACTGTATATTGAATTCTAATCTTTTCCTAGGCTAGGGATATATGATATGATGCTCTCTCACAATTCTGGTCAGCAGCAAGAGCAAGCCACTCTGCCAGTGAACCACATGGGCACAAGGGGAAGCAGCCAGTACTTTACATTGCACTGTATAGCTAAGATAATCACGTTCAGTGGGCTGAGTACTAAATGCATTTTCAACTTATGATTTTTTTCCATTTGATGATGGATTTATTTTATTGGGACACAACCCCATCATAAATCAAAGACCATCTGTACATACATTGCTCTAAGAAGCTCCAAGACTCCCAGGGATTTTGTGGCCTTTTCCTCCCTTTCTTGGCAGAGGAGAACCAGGGAGGGGACACAAGAAGTGATGACCTCCGTCTCCAGCCTCCTTCCCACAGAGGCGGTTCTGTGTGCAACTCTTCCCCTAGAGGCCTGCAGAGGCTTCCAGATGCGAATCATGGGGAGCCTCAGAGCCTGGTAGTTTGTGGTGAGGTTTTCAGGAACCTTAGGAAGCTATTTCAGGAATTGAGAAGGGAACATTGGGGATTTGAGGGTGAACCAGTTGAGGAAGGCCAGCAACAGCTTTGGGGAGGCAAGGTCAGGGCTGAGGAGTCTGTGGGATCCTTTGAAGCCCTTCAGCTGGGAGGATGAGCCCGCAGTGGGATGACTTGCTCAACAGTTCAATTTTTCTGAAAGCATTTTCACGAAATGCTCTGCATCATAGGTTAATGTATAAGACTCGAGCTGTAAGTGGAAAGTTGGCAAAGTCCTTTGGAAATTGGCTAAAGGGCAGGAAACAAATGGTAGCAGTAAAAACCTAAAAGGATGTTAATTGAGGAGTGCCTCAGGGAATGGGGTTGCTACTAGCTTTTTATTATTTACATAAAAATTGCGTGGAGAATGGTATTGAAAGGGATTTTCAGTTAGCTAATGAAACTGCATTAGTACACTGTGAGTGGAAATGTGAATAGAATTAGGGAAGGATTCCATTTGTTGATGGAATTGGAGAATAACATTTTCTAACATGCTTGTATGTATGAACTCATGCTGTCGCCGTTCTTTTTGACTAGATGTCCATTTGAGTACTGGGCTTCAGTGACTCATCCTGTCATATTTCTTGGGTCTTGTAGAAAGGATATCAAAGAGAATTTGTTCCCCTGATCTCCGGGCAGATCTTGAAAATGAATGGATGTTATCTCCAACCCGACACCATCTCTGTTAGAGCTAGAAAGCAAATGGAATCTCCCATTTAACTACAAGTAGAAGATTGGACCACCCGACATCCATGTCTCCCCATTTTGTCTTCCATTACTAAATATTTGTAATTCAGTGGAGCTCAAATTATCACAGAAATTGGCTTTAGATATGCACCCCAATATTAAACCATCTCTCCTAAGTAAAGTTATTGCATACTGGAAATAACAGTGAGCCAGGACATAAAGTTGAAAGCCAGGATTGCATTTATTGCCCTTTCTCTTTGGAACATAGCCTTCTTTATGGTACAGTCTATATGGCATCAGCGTCCACACAACCCTCAATTTCCTTATCTACAAACCCGGCCTAGTAGGAATCTTCTTTACTACTCCAAGTGTGGTCCATGGACCTTGCATGCAGCCTTGGCATCATCTGGGAGATCTGCAGATTCTTTGAGCCCCACCCCAGAAGAATTTGAATCTGCAAGTTAACAGAATGCCGGCTGATTACTTTGAGAAGCATTGCTTTTCATCCTGCATCAATAGAAAATAAAGGGGGTGGGGGTCACTTAATGTCTTGAGGGTATAGTTCTGGCACTTGGGACATTCTGTCTGCTGAAAACCTAAGTTCTCTTCCTGGTTTGTTTTATTGTTTTGTTTCCTCTATGCCTTCTCCGGAGTGTAAGCTTAGACCTCAGTGAGCATGTTGGTTGAGAAGATGTTAAAAGCCCGGGCGGTGTATACACCCAGCGCTTTTCTCAGTGGTGTGGGCCCTTAGCTAATTGTTTCCATCTGGCCTGGAGGTCGCAGAGGCCTGCCAGCTGGTAACTGTATTTCCTTTGAGCTCCTTTACTAAGCTTCCACAAGTAGACATTTTGTTTTCTACCTCCATTAACATAGAGGACCAACACAGGGCATCGCTATCCTGGGCAAACTTTTCTAAAACGAGAGGCTTGGTTTTCAGATGCCTGGATTCAGTAGGCCTTTTAGAATTCTAGGTCTCTAGATCTGACTCTGTGATGGGACACACAAGGCAGCAGTTTATGCTATGTCCTCTTTCCTCTCCCCACTGAAACCTATGGCTTTCAGTCAGTCTTGCTTACTGAAAATAGGAGCTCTGTCGGCAAACCTATGGTGTGTGTGCCACAGTGGGCTGTTATCACTAAAAGCTCTGAAAGGGCTGCTATCACTGGGAGGAATGGGGGTGGGGGTGGAAAGACATTGATTAATCTGACCTGCTTTTGTTCTCAGTTCATGAAGTAGGGTAGGCAGGGGCTGATTCTGCCTGAATAGGAAAGAATAGCAGTGAAATCCCAAACTCCACTCCTCTGTACCCCTGACAACCTCACCAAAGTGGGGTGAACACAGAGTTGTGACCCAACCCCAAATTAGGTTTGATTTGTAGTATTACTAGTTTGCTAGGGCTGCTCAGTTTTTTTAAAGAGCTTATGTAGATGCTGAAATACTCAAGTCATTCAAGAAAGCAGAAGTGAGGAATGCCTTAGTTTGTCCAGACAAGGATGCATTTTGGAGATTCCAACTGAGCATGTTTCTCTTCTACCAACCTGGATTGGGACTCATCAAACCCAAGTATAGTGTCAGAACCCTATTCTCACTAGGGAAGAGTCTGGCCCCTGTTGCCTCAGAGCAAGTTAGGCAAGAAAGCTTTCAAATGAGTGCATTAAATATAGAATGTCTGCTTAGTCCTAGACTTACCAAGCATTTACTAAAGATTCTAAATTGGCTTTATCTCCACTACAAACTAAGAACTCCTCAGAAGCAAGGAAATTATTATTTATCTTTTATTTATAGCACCTGACACAAGGTAGGCCCTTAATGTTTTCTGAGTGAATATGCAAAGACCAGTAAGCAAGGCCCTTGCTGATGTTCTGAGTAGCACAATAGCCACTTGTTAGCCATCATTTGAGCATTACATTTTCAGTTAATTTTTTTTCTCATCAATTATTAAACCCACTTCTTTGATTCATTCACAGTTGTGTATTGGGTCCATGTGTTTATACAATGTGTTTCTGAAAGTTACTACCCTTGATCATAAAGCTTGCTATATAATCAAGTACCTTACTTCTGAAAACCTCCAGAATCAGAAGTCAATTTTTTAGGGACAAAAAAAATTTTGTGCTCCCAATTTCTTAAGTAATTGTATTCCTATTCTTTTCAGGTAAGAGTCTATGATCTCTCCAAATATGAGCATGGAGCAGATGATGTGCTGATCTTGGCCACTGATGGACTTTGGGATGTCCTATCAAATGAAGAAGTAGCAGAAGCAATTACTCAGTTTCTTCCTAACTGTGATCCAGATGGTCCTCACAGGTTTGTAAATTTCTACAACTAAGGGGTTGGTCCTGAAGCAGTGTTGCATGATATAACTGAGACAAGTGGCACTCGTTAAATTCATGGTTTACAGTAGAGGCTGGTGTGATAGTTCATCAATCACACGGCAGAAAGGAATACATATTTTTGCCTATAAAAGTCCTTCAATTGAGCCAGGGTTCATGTAGTAAATAATTTGATTTGTTAGTTAATTTAGAAGCATATCTTTCTCACGGTCCTATTTCATATTCTGTAGTATTTGTCTTGCTGATAAGAATGACAAATCCTTCTAAGCATTGATTTCCATCCAGTGGAAAATTGGAAAGGAGAAAGATTAAAATAGGTTTTCCTTTGTAATATAATAGCAGCGTAAGAATATTAACTCTAGAAGACTCTCAAAATTAAATTCAAATCACCTCTGTAGAAAGGCAGCTTTAACTAGAACATAAACAAGTTACTGTGCATAGAAACCAGCAGAAATAGCTAAGACAGCAGTTGAATCTGTAATATTTCCTTACTGGATTTAGCAAATTAACATGTTTTATAAATTTTTAATCAGTATTGAAAACATGGGCGGCAAGGGTAAGAGACTACAAAATGACCAAGCTCTTTTTTTTTTTTTTTTTGGGTACCAGGGATCAAACTCAGGACCTTGCGTTTGAGGCAGGTGGTGGAACCACTGAGCTAAATCCCTGGGTCCTAACCAAGCATATTTTTAAGATAAGGAAATGAAACTTCTAGTGATGAAAAATATAAAAATAGGAATTTTAACAGGAATTTAAAATTCAGTGAGTTAAACACATTAGAGACAGTTAAAGAGAACGTTAGTGAACTAGAAAATTGATCTGAATAAATAATGCAAACATGGCTCAGAAAGAAGAGATAATGTAAAGTGAGACTAACAGACTAAGCTGATGATCTAAGATGTTCTACATAGAAATTCAGAAGGAAATCATACAGGAGATAGGAGAAAAAAAATTTGGATTCTTTATTAATATTAAATCTAAGATCTAGAAAGCCCAAAAAATCTTAGCCAGATGGAATAAAAAAGAAAATTGGAAATAGGTATTTCTTAATAAAACTGAAGAACTTAAGCCCTACTTCCACAAAAAGATATTAAAGATAGCCTGGAAGAAAAGATAACATAGATACATAGGAATATCATTTAGAATCTGACAGCTGGCTTTTCAAAAGCAGAAGTAGGAGCCAAAAGACAATGGAATTATATTTTCAATTGACTAAGAAAAAAATAGGTGCTAACATGGAAGTTTTTCATATGTAATTAAATTACCAATAAACAAGATGAGGTAAAGAGATGTGCAACAGCTGAGGATGTGGTCCAGTGGTGGAGTGCTTGCCTAGCTTATGTAAGACCCTGGATTCAATCCCCAGTATCACGCCCCCCCCAAAAAAAAAGTTTTCAGACAAAACGAAAATTGAGAAATTTTACTTCAGTCCTGTCTCTTCTGAAGAAAATTCTAAAGGATATGCTTACATAAGAAAGGCAAAAGATCCCATGGAAGATCTGAGAAGATAATTAAGCTGAAGTATTAGTAAATATGTGAGCATATGTAAATATACATTGTGTAAAATGGTAAAAAAAAGAATATTTAACATTGGGTTTAAAAATGATAAAACTAGGGTCGGGGATTTAGCTCAGCAGTCTGGTGGCCTGCCTTGCAAGCGCAAGGACCTAAGTTTAATCCCCAGTACCAAAAAAAAAAAAAATGATAAAACCAAATTATTGAGCAAAAGTAGCTTACAAATTACCCAAGAAGGATAGGAATCAGCTATGTACTTTGGTTGTTTTTGAGAAATGGTAAAAGATATTTAACTTTAGATCTTAAACAAATTTAATGGCTAAGTAAACTATAAAAAAAATAGAAAGTATAATTTGCAAACTAATAGAGGAGAAGAAACCCACATACAATAAAAGCCAAGCTTCTGAACAACCTGTAAATAAAGAGGAAAAATTAATTCAGTAATAGCATCTAAGAAGTTAAACAGTTGAAAGGAATGGAAAAAAATATAGAAAAACAAGTGAATAAATACACAATGAGGACAAATTATAAAGCCAAAATTTGATTCTTTAAAAGTACTAACACATTATAAAACTATGTCAAAATTCTCACTTGTATAAATGAAGTAAGGTCACAAAAGAACAAATGTTGTACAGTTCCACTTACACAAGGTCCTAGAGTAGTCAAGTTCATAGAGAAAGACAATAAAATGGGGGCTTAATGTTCCATAGGTACTATTGGAAAAGGTGAGAAAATACTGGAGGTGGGTGGAGGTGATAGTTGCACAATATGAGTGTACTTAATGCCATAGAAACATGCACTTTAAATATAAATTTAAAATAGTATGGTACATTTTATCTTATGTGTGTTTTATCATAGTGCAAAAAATTTTTAAAGCAATAAAAATGAAGTACATAAATGTTCTGGAAGATAAAAGCAGAAAACAATATAAATACAAAACAGTTAATAAATTACATGGAGCAATCAAAATACGAACATATTTTGAAATATACTATGAAAATTATATTTCTTTAATTAGAACATTATAAAGATTCATGCTGGTTATGGTGACACATAACTTAGGATCACAAGTTTCAAGCTACGTAGCAAGTTCAAGACCAGCCTGGGCAACATAGTGAGACCCTATCTCAAACAAACTGCAGATACTGATTCACCCCCAAATCCTAGAGGAGTTCTCATGGAACTTGGCAAACTGATTGTAATTTCATGTGAAAGAACAAGGTATGAAGAAAGTCTGTAGCATTCAGTAGAGAAGTACAGGTCTTGCTCTACTAGATATTAAGATTAAGGCAGAATAACTAAGACAGTAGAAAAAATTTAAATTCTTTACCTCATAAAATAAACCAAAATCAAATCCAGGTAAAGTAAGACAAATGTAAAAGGCAAAAATAGAAATTTTAGAAAAGAGCATAGGAAATGTCTTACTATTTTGGAATGAGGGATTTCTTAATCAAGACACAATAGAATTATTTATTTATTTATTTATTTATTTATTTATTTATGGATTGGATTTCATTCAGGTTTATATAATAATTTATATTTATTTATTTATTTATTTATTTATGGTACTGGGGATTGAACTCAGTTCTTTGCACTTGCAAGGCAGGCCACCGCTGAGCTACACAATAGAATTTTTTAGATTGATAAATTAGACTACATTGTAATTTCAAACTTTTGTTCTTCAGTGGACAGTATAAAGACATTAAAATGGCAATCCATAAACTTGGAGAAAATATTTGCAATTTGTGTAACTGAAGAGAGATAAGCATTCTGTATAAAGGACTCTTGTGATCGATAAAACAAATCAGTAAAGAAACAATTAGGGTACCAGGTAGCCCTTGTGTAAAAGAAGAGAAATGGCCAATAAATATAGGGAAAAAAATACTCAGCCTCAATAATCAAGAGAAATATTTTTTAACTTGTTGAAATATGTTTATGCACTAGATTGACATTTTTAAAATTCAGTAATAATAACAAGGATGTTCAGAAACTACAGATGACTGTGTGAATTTTTAGAAACACTTCACGCAGCAAGGCATGCCCAGTAGGGATGAACAGATGTAGGTGCTATACCCCAGCAGCTCCACTCTGAGCTCTGTAACCTCGAATAGGTAAAAGTGGAGTGCTCAGTCCACATGGCATCAGCAACACCTGGGAACTTGGCAGAAATGGAAATTCTCTGCTGCCTGCTCACAAGTGCAAAGTCCCAAGTTCGATCCCCAGGACAAAAAAAGAAAGAAAGAAAGAAATGGAAATTCTCATTCTGCATGCCATACCCCAGCTGCACAACAACCAAATCAAAACTTCAGTGGTAGGATCAGCAACCCGTGTGTTTACAAACCATCCAAGTGACTGCGATGCTGCTGAAGTTGAGACCCTGCATCAGTTATACACAAAGATATCCAAAGGATTGTTTTTATTACAAAAACCAGTTACATAACGAGTCATAAGATAAATAACAAGAAGAACAAAAAATAGAATGCAGGCCCCAAAAAGAACAAACTAAAGCTGTGCTATTAAAAGTGCAGTATCTCAGGCCGGGGATTTAGCTCAGTGGTTCTTCTGCCTGCCTCGCAAGCACAAGTTCCCAAGTTTGATCCCCGGTACCAAAAAAACAAAAAAACAAAGTGAAGTATCTGAAAAAAAAAAAAAGTAATAGATGATGAGACTATGAAACTGTCTACATGAAATGAAAACTACGTACCATACATCATTTAGGGATATAGATACTAAACTATGACAACTGGACCTGGACAAATTTCAAGTCCATGCTTATCTTGAGAGGTAGCAGGGACAGGGGTTATGTACCAGAGGAAGGACCCACTTGGGTTCTAAGACCATTACTGCTCCTTTAGCTAGATGATAGGTACCCAGCTCATGTTAGTTTTAAAGTATGCAAGTTATAAAACATCCATTTGTATGTAAAAGATAAGAGGGAGTGTAGTCCAGGGGTTAGGGGCATAGAATGTGTCATCGGATTTCCTGAGTTCAAGTTTTCTCTTTTTCTTCTAGCTTTGATGACCTTGGGAAAATTTCTTAACTCCTCAGGGCCAGTATTTCCTCCTGTGTGGAAAAAGGATCCCCAGTACTAACCTTGCATGTTACCATTATCTGAAGTGCCTGATACAGAGTAGCACTAATAGAAGTGTTTATATTGTTCTTGATTTCATATATTTCACAAAAGCAGTAACAACAGATCTTTCAGGAAAAAATATGCTGCTAAACTGTTTCTCTCCACCTAGAATTACTAGGTGTAATTTTGCTCAGGTGCAGAGGGATTGATGGCACTGTAATTAAAGATTATTTTACTTGAATCTTAATGGTTCTTTCTCTTCTCAAATTTGTAGTTTTAATCTGTGGTATGTATACTACTTGTTAACAACAATTTCATGTTGATTTTCTGTACTGTGATTATTTTTATAAAGCATTGCAAAGCCAGCTGCCAGTTATAAGTTCAAAAACACTCAACACTTTAAAAATTTCTACCAGCTCGCCTAGTTTTGCCTACCAGCCTGTGTCTCTCCATGGCAACAAATCTGCATACCAAGGAGTGGTAACCTTTGGGCAGCGCATGCCAGGCCAGTGCCAGTTCCTGGAGTCTGTGAGCACTGTTGCCTTCACGAGCAGGGTTCCTAGGATCTCCGAAACGAACAGGGCAGGAATGAAAAAATATTTTTCAGTTTGCCTTTCTGTGAAAATGGCAGACTGCAGCCTGAGAATCCTGTATCAGATAGATGGATGGATGGATGGATTGATAAAAAGTTCAGGAAGGGCAGTTTATTGGTAAGAGACTTATCAGGCTAAAGATCAAAATAATTCTGATTTTTGAGCTCTCAGGACAGAACACGTGGGTCAAATTTTTCTTCCTTGCCAAATACTCCCATTTTGATTCATTCACTTTGGAAATACTGTTAAGGACCTTTTTTAGGAGCCAAGGCTTGCTAGATACTGGAGAAGAATCTGAAGTAAACGGGCCTCATCTTTGCCTTCTTTAGGAGTTTGAAGTCTGGAAAGAGTTGTAGAAGCAGCAGAAAGTTGCCATATGGGTGATTTTAAAGGGAGGAGTATAACCTAGAGCCAGAGATCTCAAAACTTGCCCCTGGAGTTGCATGATGTCAGTCTGGGGAGGGGAGGTCAACAGGGCCAGATCATGTGGCTTAAGGAATTAGCAAGATTAATGAATGTGAAAATTCTGTATATAAAAGAAAGTCTGTGGTAATAAAATGGAATTTGTGTGATTAATTCATTATAAGCTATAATCAGGAAATGTTCTGCCCAATCTGATGGTGACAAACAATATGGGGATTGTTTTCCCACTTTATGTGTGGCTTAGCAATTTAAGCCATATTAGAAAATCAGAAACTTAATTTGTTTCCACCTCAGGACTTGTGTAAAAATAGTGTTTTCATTCGTGTATGTGGCATGTCTGCAGGCATGTGTGTGTCATTTGGCAGGACGGTACCATACTCACACCCTGTCCTTAGCATGTCTCTTTGGGCCCATGGCACAGAGGGCTCACCCCAGCAGCCTAGCGCTTTCCCAGCAGAGAGCCATTCAGACATTGTCACACAAAGTGAAGGTCGCCCTAATGGGTTTTAGCCCAAGTCCTAACATAAGGATGGAAAGCCCCCTGTAATCCCAGAGGCTCTGGTAGCCCTTGCTTGACTGGAGGGCTCTTTTCTCTGCAAATGTAGCCCAGAGCTACAGGTTTGTCTATGGAATCAGAGGCAGAGAATGTGGAGCAGAGCTGGGTCCAAGCTTGAGGGGTTGATCAAAGGAGGTCAGCCTGGTGTTTGATACAAAATGAGAAAGAAAAGCTGTACTTCCCGGAGTGGGAAGTCTGAGGGAGAGGAAATAGAACAAAGCAAGGCAGAACAACAAAACATTTCTGCCTTCAAGGTTTTCGCGTGGGTCTGCTTTACTTTGAGTCTTACCAGGTTTTCCCAGTTTTATCTAGACAGAGGCAGAGCACAGTCTACTAGTGACAGGCAAGAGTTTGGGGTCTCTTGATTATTGGGTGTTTATTTATGCTATGTATAGGCTTTCTTCTTTTTCTTTTCTTGTGCATTCTAGTGACAGCCATTCTCAACAAAATGCCAGCATTGCCTTCCCTTGGTGACATCCTTCCCTGCAAGAAATTTAAAATAGCTTCTTCCCAATCCCTCCCCAAGTACTTGTGAGGGAAGAGATGATTAGCATAACGAGGTGTTTGCCCAGTGCTGAGGAACACACCTTCCTCCCAGGTGGGAAGGGTGGGTACAGTGAGCTCTGTGAGCCCCTTCACTCTAGTGCATCTTATTAAGTCCTTTTGCTCTATTTGAACTACTTCAACAAAGGAACCAGAAAATTAAAAGGAGGCTTTGTAGACAAGCCAGGGTATAAGTGCAGTCGGTTTTCTGTCTTTCTTTTCTTTTTATTGGAGTTTGCCCTGAAGTGTAGCAGAGCTGGCAGTTCTTTGACTCTTTTGTGGGGTCATGAAATGAACTGTTCATAAGAAATACATCACACTAGCATTTGAGAGTGAGGTTGGTAGAGGTCATTGGATTGGGCTGCACAGAGGGTCTAGTTCCCTGTAATTCCAGTAACGTTTTCTTTTGTGACCTAAAGATTCTGTGCAATTTGGAAATGCCTAGAAGATGTTTTCTGGGGCAAAATGTCTGAGATTGACTTCCCCTCTCTAGGTCCAGAGTTTTAACCAGAGTTGTTCCTGGGACAACATTCAAAATGGAGGCGAGTATGTAAACATTCAAAACGACTCTTGATATTTTGTCAGAA
This sequence comes from Fukomys damarensis, assembly GCF_012274545.1. NCBI lineage: Eukaryota > Metazoa > Chordata > Mammalia > Rodentia > Bathyergidae > Fukomys > Fukomys damarensis. The sequence continues at coordinate 28,284,494 of NW_022900927.1, read as the reverse complement.
AGGAATAAATTGTTGACGTTACAGAAGGGAAAGGGGGAGGCAAAGAAAAACCAAGAGAAACTGGGACCAGAGAGCAATTAACCAAACATGAAAATGTGGCATCAGTTCATATTCCAAAACTTGGCAAGGCTTTGTCCCGGTCCTTTGTTTCCAAAAGGCTGTTTGCAGAAACCTGACCTAATGACCCTCTATCCCGTTGCCACGACACTAAGGGGCTTTTTGTATCTTTGTGTGCTGAGAATGGAACCCAGGAACTCACACACACTAGACATGTGCTGTACCACCAGTGAGCTGCATCCAAAGCTCTGTCAGGGGTCTCTGAGTGGAGACTGAGGCCTGTAAGCACCCATGGTCCACAATACCTTCCCTCTTCGTTGAGAAATCTTCTCTTCCACAGATTCAGCTGTGGTCAGCCGTGTGGATTAAGCAGGAAGAGGTTAATCAGTGGAAGGTTAGTGGTAAAACCCCACTGACAAGGACAGCAGGCATTAATGCAGGTATTCAATGCCAGTTTGTATGACACTGATAACATGAAATTTATTTTGGCAGAAGACAAAGGTTCTTTTTTTGAAATCCTTCCGTGAGTTAGCTGAACCTAACTTCTTAGCAGCGCCATATGGTTTTCAAAAACTATGCCTCCATTGCAAAAAGGAAGAGTTCCTCCCACACCCTCCACCATATCCCTTGCAGGTTTTAAGAACAAACTTGTGAGTGTTTGATCTGGTGTTTGAAGATTAGATAAAATCTTGCATTTTTGTTTCTTGTGCACTGTTCAGCATATTCAGATCCGTGGGAATTTGGAAGTCCGCCTGAGATCTTGGCTGCCCCAGCCTCTGAACAGCACACAAACAGGCTGGGCTTTCCATCCCCAGTGCTATTTATGTGGCTGGCAGAGCAGTGCTGTGTGGTCACTTAGCTGTGTGGTCACAGCAGAGCATTTCAAAGAGCTTGCCAGGGAGGACTGACAAGGCAGTGGCATATTGTGCCTCCTTATATTGAAATTTTGCTGTTTGGGACTTGAACTGAAATAAATACCACCTAAGAAACCAGGGAGCCAGTGCCAGGATGCAGAAAAGTGGATGGAGTCTGGAGGGCTGTTCTCCCCTGTCCCACGGGGTTGGGGACGACTCTCTGGTCTTGCTCCAGTGTTCCAGGGCCCTCTACCTTAGGGAGCCCCTGTGCGGTAGGCTGGGGACAGAGCTGATGTGAGCAGTCATCTGCTTCAGAGCTCGGTTCCCAAGGTGTGGATCTGTGATGTGTGCCTTCCCCAGCACAACAAAAGCCACGTCCAGGCACCCCACCCTACGCCCACTCTGTCACCGTAGATCCCTGCCAAAGTTCCAAAGCCAGAGTGAGCTTTTCTGCCTCTTAAATCTCGGAGGCCTGCCCTGAATGCAAAGAGGATTCCTCCTCCTGTTCCCATCACATTGTATTACCGAGGGGGTATCAGCAGATGGAGACTGCCTTTTATATGCAAATATTTGGAACCCATTAATTCCCCAGTTCCTGCCACCTACCCTCCCTATTTATAAGATCCTGTGTGTACCATCCAAATGGCAAATAGAAGTTCCCACCCGACCAGCGATGTTAACGATTATAAGGGTGGTTAGAGCCTGAGGCCTGAAATTGACTTACTCTTGACACTCTGGTGCTGATTCAGATGTGGTCTTGTGGGAAACCGACTCTGTAAGAGGTAGATGACTTAAGGCAAAAACTTGAAGGGAAGAGAGAAACATTTTTACGTCTAATGAGGAAAATGATAGCTACCATTTACTGACCTCTGAGCATGTGTGCCAAGCACCATGCTGAATGTTTTATGTGAAAATCTCATTTAGCCCTTGCAGGAGCCTTTGCGGTCTACACTGTTATTATTCCAGACTTACAAATAAGAAGAGAGGAGATGAGAGAGGCTAAGGAATTTTTCCAGAGCCGCCCATTTGGGTGGTGGGGAAGCCAGGATTGGAACCCAGGCCTGCCACACCCACCTAGTGAGTCCACGTCATGGGCACTGCAAGGGTGAGAGAACCAGGATCTGACCCAGCAAAAGTAAAAACAGGGGAGAGAGGCAAGGATTTATGGGTCTCCTCCTGCCTGACTTTCGTGTGGCTGTTTGTGAACAGAGCTTTGGGCTTCCCAGGCTTCTTCACCTCCTCTTCCTTTTTGTTTTTCTTGCCACCCCTGCTGTCCTTGGCCAGCCACCTCCTGTCTGAGCACAGCCCTGTTTAGTTTGCCAAGTACAGTCCTGCCCTGGCAGCCCTTTCTTTCAGCAGAGCTTTGCTGATCAGTATTGAAAGCTTCAGGAAGAGCAGAAAAAAATGCTCTCGAAATTCAGAACTTGCCTCCTAGGGAGACTGTTCTCAGGAGAGAGGGACACTTGACCCTGCTCCATGTGTCCTGGCCGTGCATACGCGGGAGAGGCATGCAGTAGTGCCTCCGCAGCCCTCCATACCCAGTCTCCGGGAGCACAGATCCCTCAGCTGGCCTCTCTCCCCCAGCTGGTGTATCAAAGAGTCCACTTCCCAACCCCGCCTTCAGCTGCATCCTATTCTTGCTGCTGTATGTTTTACACTTGTGTTTCATGTCTTGGCTCAAGTTTTCTTCCTCTGGCCCTCCATCTACAGCACGCACACACACCCTGTATTCACCCTCAGTACCCAAATCACCAGTCTCCCTGTTTTACTACATTAAGCAAGGGGTGTTTTCCCATTTTCTCCCATGTAGGCAGACAAAATGAAACTGAGGAGAAGCAGCTTCTTCCCTCCAGAGAAAGTTTGTTCTTTTGCCAGTCTTAGTAGAAAGCAAACTTGAGAATGATTTCATGCCTAGAGCAAGGTGACTCTTGAATGTGGATGCTAATGAGCCCTGAGCTGGCCACCAGGCCGGCCTTGGAGCAAATTCCTGGAGTTTTGTAGAGCTGGTCAGTTTTTAAGGAAAGCTTATTACAAGTGACCTCATCTTCCCTGAGCACCTTTGTCGGCTCTTGTTCTAGTGCTATGTTTCCTGTACTGTGAAGGCCAAGTCACGAACCCAATCCTAGAGCTCACCTGAGTAGTTCACCTATCAAGCACAGTGTCTTATCAGCATCCTTCGTCTGTCGAGACCCTCGGGCAGAGGAAGCCCAGGGAAAGAGAGGCAGCTTGTGCACCAGGGCTGTCCTGGCCAGGGGAGGGGTACCGCGTGCATTAGGGAAGCGCAGGGCAAGCTGGAGTATCACGTAGAAGCCTGGCCAAATAAAGAAATGTGAGGAATCCCCACTTCTAAGGACAGGGTGTCACCAGGAGTTTCCAGGGACTCTCCCTACACCTCTCTCTCGGCTTGTGGGGTCCTTCCTTGAAGCATCTGTGTACCTAAATTTGGGTAGACACTTGACAAAACTGAGGATTCAGAGGAAATGGCTGGGTAGGTCATCTTTGTAGGAAAAGTTGAGTGTTACCCTGAAGTTACTTCTATTTCATGGAGATCCTAAGCCAAAGAACTATTAATGTTAACCTGTTCTGGCACTACAAAAACCTATCATGTCTTTCAGGAAAGGCAACTTTTAAGTCTGTGTAGACAATGAGGGCACGTATTAAATAACTGCTTTCTAAAGAGCCCCTATGTCTTGCCTTCAAATTCATGAAAAGACTAACTAGATACAAGGGAGACTTGCCCCAAAATCCCAGAGAAAATCTAGATGCAGTAGAACAGGTTGAGAGAAGACAAACAGGTACAAATAGAATCATAAAATGGATTTGGAAAAGAACTAAAGAGAAATTCACAGTAGTGAAACATTGTCATTGAAATAAAGTAACTCACAAAATGGATTGAATAGTAAACTACTAAAGAAATGATTAGCAAATTGAGCATTATCACAGAGAAGGGAAATCTAGAAGGTGAAATGGAAAGGCCAAATAAGCATTTATGTAGAATGTTTTAAAAAAAAACAAAACAAAACAGAAAAGCCCAAGGTCCCGAGTTTGATCCCTGATACCAAAAAGAAAGAGAGGAAAGCTCGTCATGGCAGAGCGCACCTGCATTCCCAGCACTCTGGGAGGCTGGGGCAGGAGGGTCACAAACTCAAGCCCACTTAGCAATTCAGTGAAACCTTGTCTCAGAATAAAAAGTATTAAAAATGACTAGGTGCGGAACTCATAATACAGAAAGGATTCAAAATGGTCATGGCTGAGAATTTTCCAAAATTACATGTTTTCATTTAAGGAATAAAACCAATGTTTAAACCATGAGAAATAAAAAGGAATCCTCATTGTTAGATCTTAGTGGAACTTTGTACCATCAACAACAAAAATTTGAAAAGACACCAATGAGAATATTTACTTAGAAAGATAAAAGAGATTTCTTTTCAGTAAGAGTAGAAACCACAAATAGGTGGAATAATATCTCCAAATAGTGAAAGAAAACAATATTCAGTCTAGAATTCCAAACCTAATAAGGTTATTATTTAACATTAAAGACAAAAATAAGAATTTTTATTGTCCAAAAACTCACAGACCTTCGTTAAAAGAATTACTAAAAATGTACTTCCAGAGAAGGAAATTAAATCTAGAAGCAAGGAGTAGACTTAAAAAAAAAGTTGGTAGATATGTTGGTAACTTTGTTTAGTTTTTTGCAATGCTGGGGTCCATATATACTAGGCATGTGCTCTACCAATGAGCTACACCCTCAGTCCATTACATCCATTTATTTACATGTCTAGATTATAAATGATAATGACTAACAGAAGCAAGCTGAAACCAAACTATTAGGGATTAACATGAAAGACAAAAGATCCAAGATCTTTTTAATTTTTAGGAAGAACTCGGAAATATTTACTTATACATTAAAAATTTAATCATAACAGCTAAAATAACAGAAATAAAATAATACCAAATAACTGCCAAATTTGTTGGTGGAGGAGAGTATTTTTAGAAAGCTATCATCCTGGACCTGGGATTTAGCGCAGTGGTTCCACCGCCTGCCTTGCAAGCACAAGGACCTGAGTTCTATCCCCAGTACAAAAAAAAAAAAAAAAAAAAAAAAAAAAAAAAAAAAAAAGTGTGTTTTTATGAGATCGTGAGATACCAACAGTAAATTGAGATATATCAATTTTTATAATAAATATATCTTAGTAAGGTCAGATTTTATTTTAATTAACCCCATAGCTAAAGATGTAGTTCAATAATAAAGCACTTGTCTAAATGAATAAGGCCCTAGATTTGATCCACAGGGAAAAAAAGCAAAAAAATAATAAATGGAAAGCACAAAATAGGGTGTATGTGAGACTGAGATACCAACAGTAAATTGAGATATTTCAATTTTTATAATAAATATATCTTAGTAAGGTCAGATTTTATTTTAATTAACCATATGCTAATGATGAAATAAATCTTTAAAAATTCTACTCTGCCTTGTGGATTTTATAATTAAATAATACCAGGCATTGAAAAGTGGCATTGAAAGGGACTATGATTTCTTGCTTCAGAGACTAGAATACCATTAACTGAAGGTGATGGATGGAAAAGTCGCACCTTGGAAGTAAAATTAACTGAACATATATTGAGTTCTTCCTAAATCTTAATTAGGGCCTACAAAGGAAAGTAAGCATCAGCGAGAACTTGTGCAATGTTGTGGAAACAGACACAGGAGGAGGGCTTGGGCTATATAATGGTATTGACACCCAAAAAAGAAAGAACAGCTTAAGAAAGAAGATTTCAAGGATAAAGAAATGGTCAACGTTATTTGTGTCGGAAGAAGGCTGGGCAGAATGAGTATTGGGAAGCTGCCTTAGGACTGAGCTCTAAAAGGACAGATTAGTAAGGTATTGGAAAGAGACCAAGGAAGAAAAAAATTAAGGACTCAAGAGTAGATTTCTTTCTCACAAAGTCCACCTAAATGGGCTAGGGATTTAGCTCACTGGAAGCACACCTGCCTGGCAAGCACAAGGTCCTGAGTTAGATCCTCAGTGCCCGGGTTCGGGGCAGTGGGGGAGAGGGTGGTGTTCACCTAAAGGAAGACAGAAAGGATGAAGAGAGGAAGTAATCTCAGGAGAGAAAGTTATCTTAGAATAAGCAATTTACAAACTTTGGGGGCTGGAGTACTGGGGATTGAAGCTAGGTCCTTCACACTGAGCTGTATCCCCAGCCTTTTGTTTTTTGAAACAGTATCCTGCTAAATTGCCCAGTCTGAGCTTGAACCTGTGACCCTCCTGCCTCAGTTTCCTGGAGCACTGGGATTACAGATATGTGCCACCACACCTGGCTGTAACAACCATATTTATGGATAAAAACTTAATAACATAGAACCCTCAGGAAAATGAGTTTCCTGGGTAACTGTCTTCACTAGGTGACCCAACGCTGCTTTTTAAAATAGCAAAGCAAAATTTTGACCATTTTCAAAACACATGCAGTTACTAGCAATAGCAATATCACAGTGGTTTCTTGCCTTTCACTGAGTGATATTTTTCTTCATGACTTGAATACATCCCATGAGATATTATCATCTCACCTTGTTTTGATCCCTCAGCCATTTCTCCATGACTGCAGGACCCATGGAGGTTATCTGACCCCACAATAAACAGACTCCTGTGTTAGAAGTTCTGCATCTGCTTTTTTGACTTTTGTCATCATCAGCCATGTTTTACATAGCTAGCTGTAATTTTCTACATCCAGTCAGCTCATGAGCTGGATTAAGGCATGTTCCGTCCATGAATCAACTCATTGACTCATCCAGGTTTCTGATGCTGAAAAATCACCAGGATAGTAAACAACTTCCCCCCAACAACAACAGTTGGGAATGACTGGTTATATCAATCGCTCAAGTGCAACTGAGAAATTTCTGCCTCAAAGCCAATAAATGCCTCAATACAGATTTTTAAAAAAAGATGTCTCTTCTACCCAGTCCTCTAGTAGGACTTAGATTTGTGTTGGGTACATTGTCCTCTCCTCTGTAGTATTTGCTGTACTTCTGCCTGCTGCCTAGGCTGTATGAGTAAACTTGATTCTCAAAGACTCTACAACTTAGAACTCTCATAATCCTGAGGTCATTTTCCACCACTCTTTTTTAAAAAAGCAAGTCTCTTAACTTGAGCATCTGTAAATTTTTTAAAGATTTTATCAGGAGAAGCAGAGAGGCTTCTGAAGAGAAGGCTGAGACTCCACGTGGGGAAAAGTCACTAGCAGTATCGGGGTGGTCCCTTGTAAGAGACACAGGCTGCCTTCCAAGAGGCCGTATAGGGAGTGTTTATTTTCTTGATGATTAACCAGAATCTGGCTCTTAGCTTTTCAGGTTCAGAACCTGATTTAATCAAGATACAAAGTATAGATTCATTTGCAAGACCTGGGCTCACCTTAACCAAGCTCACAAGATTGATCTGTAAACCAAGATGACAGTTGACATTTACAGAGACATACAAATAATATTCTTAAAGTCAAATGGCTGCCTTACTCTTTCCCTGTAAAGCAAGCCTCCACAAGGAAGCAGATCATAATCAGGAGGTTATTGGTGAGTGGGAAATCAGAATAAAGGTGATTCATTCATATGTTTACTGACATAGCTGAGAGAGTGGCCCATCCCACACCAAATATAGCCCCGCCAGTGGAACTGAATTTCTTAGAAGTCTATCAACTAAGAATCTCCCTACCCTGGTCAGTATTTGGATAGATATCTGCCGCTGTTTCTTTATATGTTTTGTGCCAAGGCCTATACCCCCCAAGCTACCTCCTACATTAGACTTTCTCTAAATGTTAATATTTTTCTTCAGCTTTTAGTTTAAATCTCAATGAGCAATCTTATTTTCAGATTCATTTATTTTACATTGATTAGAGGAAACCAAGGCATTAATAAGGATCAGTGGAATAGCTCATCCACCTTAATGATTATAAGTCATTCACAAAACAAAACTTCATATTCTTGCTATATTTCACATAAACTATTATTTGTCTTCAACTCAACTCCTCTGTTTAAAACATTTATTTCAAAAAGAGCTGTATCCCTACTCTCCGTGGAAAATGGCTATCCTTTGTTATAAAAGGAATGTAGCCCTGAAAATACCTTGTAAACAGTAGTTCTCATTCTTATGTGCTTCTTTAGCTAGATACTGTTTGCCATGGAAAAACTCTGAGTCAGTAGGTCTTTGGTAAGATATACTAAAAATAATAAAGAGGACAAAAAGATGCACTGGTAACAAAAAGAGACTCTCCTCAGCATGATATCAAAACGCTAACCCCAGGCTTCACTCCTGGGGGCGGGGGGTGCAGCAGAGGAATAACTTTTTGTTGTTGTTGTTTAGTTAGTGACTTAACCATCTACAACCTGAAAAATAATCCCACATCTTAGGTCACACATTTGGGAAAAGATGACCTTGACTTTTTTTTCCTTTAAAGGTATCTGAGAACCAAGTGATAGTGATACCTCTTCCTTCCCAGCCTCTCCTGACCTCGGCCTCTGTCTGACACTGTACTGACTGTCTCCTTCCTGTCTCCCTGTACAGGTACACTCTAGCAGCTCAGGACCTGGTGATGCGTGCCCGCGGTGTCCTGAAGGACAGGGGATGGCGGATATCGAATGACCGGCTGGGCTCAGGAGACGACATTTCTGTATATGTCATTCCTTTAATACATGGAAACAAACTGTCATGAAAATGACCCGGGGGACTGGGAGGATGGAGGGGGAAGAAAACAGGGATGCCTCTGGGCAGAGCAGAACTGGGAGGTGCCCGTCTGAGTTCAGGTGACGCAGTTTCTTCCCAGCCCGATGGGGAGTTTGCTGCCAAAAAGCTTCTGGCTGTGCTTCAAGGTGACCCTTAGGTTTCCATTTCTTCTTTAGTAACAGGTCTGGGCACTCAACAAGAGCAAAGCAGGGAGCCTGTTACAGAGTGTTGTATCTCCATTGGTTTCCTTTATAGGCCTCCTGGGCAGCAGGTGCCCATCTGAGAGCACATCCATCGTATGTATTTTACGTAGAGTAGCTGGGACAACCATTTTTAGATGGAAGAAGACCCCTCAGCCTGTCACGCTGCCACCTTCTCTCCAGGTGCAAAGTGCTGCATTGGAAAGTTGGGGGAGTCACACCTCAAAGTATAAGAACCTACCTTCTAGGAAGCTCGAGATTTATTTCAGGGATTGCTGTCTTGCCCTTCCTTCCCCCACCTCTTTCCTTCTGTTTCTCTTTATTTTGTGGTGATGGTAGGGGAAGGCTGGGATTTTTTTTCTTTCCAACATTCCTGAAATCTTTCTTGTTTCCCTCACAGGGAATAGGACTGGGACTTTCCAACTCCTTGCTGAGGAATTTCTGTGTTAAAGTCCAGCCCAGGCTGGGTTGTCCACATATCCTGTGGCCCGCACCACCCAGGCAGCCATCTGGAGCAGTGCCCTGCATGACACTGTGTCTTTGTTGTGTAACATATGTTCCTGAGTTGCATTTTCTCACCAAATCCATGTGTTTTCTTGAAAATAGGGTTGTTCCTTTGGACCACTAGCTCCTCTGTTATCTTGAGCAGTCTCCTTGGGCAGCTTGAGGTCTCACTGAGAGAATCTGGATTTTCATTTCTGGAATGGTTGGCTTCTCTCGCCTGCTGTGTCATGGGGATCAGTATAAAGCAGTGTTTAATGGAACAGGTTAGGAAGCTCTTGTATCAGTGAGTTTGTCATACCTCATTTTAGGACAGTTTCAGATTCAGGTTTCTTGGATTATGACTGTCCTCCAGCTCACTCCAAGCAAAGTATGTCTATCAGAGTTCTGTGAGCCATAGAAAATCTCTTTCCATCATCTTTGAGAAAGGCCCACTCAGGACGGCACTTGAATAAAAGTGAATTTGAAGTTGAGTCCTTCTCATGCTATCCTCCCTGCTCCTTTTCCAGAAAGTCATGCTGTAGCTCCCTAAAAATGGAGACCCTTGTTCCCACAGGGGATCCACCTCTGTTTGCCTCACCCGCACAACAGTAGCAGACACCCCACCACCATGAACACCCACTATTTCTGTGCCAGGAGGAAGGAATGCCAAGTCAAAATCTCTTTCATCTCCTGGGAGATTGCTCCTGTGTACTGGAGGACCTTGTAGAGCATTTAAATGCATACTTCTGTCTTTATAGGCCTTATGGGGTATCATCACCATTTTGTGTAATTCCAACACTCTCCCAACCCAATAAAGATGGAGGTCATTTGTGTGACTCCACAAAAGTGCTGGACAGTCAATTCTAGCTCTTGTGTTTGTTTAAATTCCTATCCCAGAGGAGAGGATAGGAACCTTTCCTCCAGGTAGTAAGTCACCTACTTCCCTGGAGTTGTAGGTATTTTTGTAGGACAGATCTGGAACCTTCCTGCTCAGGAATGAACTTGTTGCACAGTGTTGAATCAATGCCCTGTCTGGCAGGTAAAATACTATGGGAACTTTCTCCATCAGGTGTTTGCCAACATGTTGCCTGAGAAGAAATGGGCTTTTACCTTGTCGGGAGCCCTTTTCATCAGACAGCATTCCCCACTTCTTCAGGAAACTTTAGCTACCCCCAAACATCTCTCTTAGCAGTGGTCTGTGGTAAATCATTTTCTTCCCTGGCAGAATATGATGCCATGGGAACACTCTCAGGCACCATACAACAGTGTGGTCCCCCTTCTGCTCCTGCACTGATTCTTAAAGTCACATAGAAATTGGAAACTTGAAAAAGTCTTTCATGAGGACCCCGTGCTGCCTTCTTTGGGATCCTTCCCATTGCTGCCCTCTTTTTCTTCTCCTCCCTCTTTCTTTCTCTTTTACTTCTTCTTTCTTCTCTTCCTCTTCCTCCTTGCCCTTATTTTCTGCTATACTGGACCTCTCTCTGGGCCCTACCTTGATCTTCTCCAGTCTTTCATAAGTTCTCAGAGTCAGAATTTCAATGCAGATGTCCTGACAACTTTCTATTCAGTTCACCATTTCCTTTACTGCCAAGGCATGTCTCAGGAAAAACTCTGGAAACCTCTCATTTAAATAATCCTAAAACCTTGAGCATTTAGTCCTGCTGGTTTTAGTAACAAAGGTAGCTAGGAATTCTTTTCTTAAGTATTCTTGGATAGAAAGATTATAATAGCAATCTAAAGCCATGTTTGTATTTGGGGGATAGAAGAAAGACTATAAGTGAGGTGTATAAATCAAAAGCTGAAAAAGTAATTTGTTAATGCCCATGGCAGGGCTACCCAGCACTGATATTGCTCTGTGAATTGAGCTTATTCCACTTGGCCTTATTTTTCACCCAGGGCCCAAGTTACCCATCCCACAATAGTAACCATCTATGTAACAGCTTAGCCATTGGAGCATTCTTGGAAAGGTCAAAAAGCTCACTCAGAATTCTGCAGAACGTATTTATATGTGGTTCTGAAATCTTGTGTATCTGACTTATACCCAAATCTGCTTGTCCTGATAGCCTCAGAGGAAGTCTTGTGTAATTGAAAGTGTTTGATTTCCTAGCTTGGTCTTTATGGTTGTCCTGGGGGTTACCTTTATTGAAAGGCTCTTTCAGCTCAAAATCTCTTTGCTAGGCTGATCCCTGGTCTTTGAACTAGTTGGCAACACTCTTCCTTAGAGTGTGAACTCACAGTCCGGCCATCCTCTACAGCATCTTGCCAGACAACCCCACCAAAACTTCATCTTGTAACATCAGGAGTCAGGGCGGTGCCAGCAGTCAGGTGGAGGGAGTTCTGCTATGGCAGAAACTCCTGCTTCCGAGGCAGGAAAAAAGAGTTGAGAATGTGTCTAGGCTAAGCACTTACCAATCTAATGGGAGCTTAAAAAGTGAGAACTTCCATTCTTTTCAACAGTATTCAGCTTTGCAGAGTCTGGAGTGTTCATTTTTAAAATTCCTAGCAACTTACCTCTGTGAAGTCAGCGGTGCCCACAGTCTCTCACTCTCTTCTGTCAGTATTTATTTATCTTGAGGGAGGAATTACAGCCATAAGTAGGTATTGGTGGGCAAGAATGAGTCCCAGGACCCAGATTTAGACCCACATGTTAGCCATTTGGACAAGGTTTTCAGTGTACCAGAAACACCAGTGTGGAATCACTTGGGGAAAGTCTCCCTTATCTTTATCAGTCGGATCCTCCTCTTGCTGTCCCTTTCCTTGTCTCCGTTCCTACCTCCTTCCTCATCTGCTTATCCACCATAACCGTAAGGCCACAGTAGTGGTTTTCTTTCCACCAGTTTGAGGATCTAACTTTTCCTTAAGAGATCCACCTTTTTCAGAATATGTTAAGCTTTGATAGGATTTTCATTTAAGTAGGTTAGTGCTTCTGGAGCAAATGGAGAAAGCAGTGAGATTCATTGTCTATGCAAACCAGACTGACCCTAAAAGTTACCAGATTTAAGCAAAGAGTAAAACAGAGTCTTACGTTAAGAACTTGGATTTTGATGACATACAAGAGTGGAGAAGTGGAGCAGCCTGCACAGCACAGCCCACCTCTCCGAAAACTTGGGTTTTGCATGGCATTCACCAATATATATACACTGGGATTTTCAAAGGACACTACGTGAGTACCCTGACTCGTTTCTGATGTGAGCCCCATGGCTCTTCAGCAGATGTGTCAGTTTGGGAAAGACTGCTCTTTCTGATCCACAGTATCATTTGTGTAAATAGCTTTCATTTTTTCTGTGTGTCTTAGATAAAGTTTTGTTCATGTAGCAACCAGGTAGACATTGACCAAATAAGGTTGTACATGTGTTGTTGTTTCCACTGTGATGTACCTGAAGGAGAGCCTTGTGTCCTCTACTTTTGTGATCACCTATGAGTACTTTATGTTTGTTTGGGGAGTCCTTAGATTCTTTTCACTCCTATTTTGCCTCCAGACTTCTTTGTATCTTTGGAGACTCGAGGAGGCCCATGGTGAAGATCGTTTGTAAGGAATACATATGTTATGGTCTGCGTTTCCAAAACTACCCTGCCTACAGTGAATTAAGAGCAATCTGCCTGAAAATGGTTTCAGAACCATGTACCTTTATGCTTTGTGATTGTGAAACGTTGACTTTTGTAACCCAAAAATGAAAACTGTTTAGTAAAGGGGATCTATTTTGTGTGTTTTAAAATTTAGGTGCAATGTCCCCTGGGAAAAGCTAAAGAACTGTATATGTTCAATGACATTTTAAAATAAAATACTATATATATGTACATAGGACATCTTTAGCAAAACTTTTGGATCTCTTATTTGAATCCACCGTGAAATTTCTTCATATTGTGTGATGGAATGGTACGGGAGCATCCTGAATTAGTGTGAGGTTATCATCTATAAATGCTGACTCAGAATGAAAAAGAGGAAGGGTTGGTTGCCAGTACTGTAAGCCTTCACAGAGTACCAGTGAGGGCCAAGACATGTCAACTATGTCTGTAGCAGAACTACCATGCATACAGCATGTATAAACACACCAACAATTCAGAGAAAAGAATTACTCCTAAGAGGGATTATTAAGTAAGAAGGCAAGTGTCTAATCTTGCTGGAGGCAGTACAAATCAAGACTTCCCTAATCACTTGAGCACTTTAAATTCTTACAAAGTATTGGTAAAATGTACTGTCTTATAGAGACAAGTTACCCTAACACTTGGGGTGAGGCATCAAACAATGCTAATTCTGCTTTGCTGTAGAATCCCATAAGTTAAAAGTAATCTAGAAGATGTCAACAAAATGTTTTTAGAAATGATAAAAGTACAAGCATTCTCCCTTATCAGTGGGAAATATTTTCCTAGACTCCTAGTGGCTAAAAACGTAGACAGTACTGAAACAATTGCTATGTTTTTTTCTGTACATACTTATGATAAAGTTTTTGATTTATAGACCAAGTACAGTAAGATTACTCACAATGACTAATAACATTGAGCAATTTTAACAAGTTAATAAAGGTTATGAATTGTTTATTCTTGGAATTTTTCACTTAATATTTTTGGGCTGCAGTTAACCACAGGTAACTGAAATGATGAAAGAGAAAACTACAAATAAAGGAGGACCACTGTATTAATTTGCAAAAAAAAGCTAAATGTATATTACAGTTTATCTGAAACTTAGAACAATAAAAGACAGTCATGCTAGAATGATTTTACTGCCAGGCTTCCCAAGCTCTTTCACTTTCATCTGTACCTTAATGCTTCTGATTCTTCCTCATCCTCTGCTCAGTAATAGAAACCAATGGAAAGGGTTAGTCTCAGGTCCTGGACCTGAAGGATATCTCTGTGGAAGTTGGAAGAGTCTTCTGACATCCTCTCAGGAGTCGTACTTACTTTATCCAGTTAGCTTTTGAAAGAGTGGTGATCTTTTTCCAAAAATGGCCACCAATAATGCCTCCAGTGTCTGATCGCAAGTTCTTGTCCCCACAGAGAAGTCAGATTTATTTCCTCACCCCTTGACTCTGGTCTGGCTTGTGTCTTGCTTTGATTGATGGAACTCTGAAGTGACATTTTAAGACTTACAAGTTGAGATCCCTCAAAGTATCATAGCACATGCTTTCACTGTTGGAAGCCAAGAGTATGCCTCCCTATAAATGTCAGACTTGATTACTGAGTGATGAAAAGGCCCAGTGGGAGAGCTAAAGTGCTCAAACGTTAGAAGCGGACATCTCCAGTCTCAAGCCCCCCCAGCTGAGTCACCAGGTGATAACCATGGAAAAAAATAGGCCCAATCAACTTTCCCTTGTCCAGATCATTCCGGCTGAGGCCACAGATATTGCAGGGCAGAGAAGAGCCATCCCCACTGAGCCCTGCTGAAACTCCTGCACCATAGAACCATGAACAAATATGATGAGTTTTTTTTTTAAGCCACTACATTCTGGACAACTTAAAACAGCAATATAAATTGAAATAAGGTATGGAGATCCTGACTGTGGGAGACTTGGGATAAAATGATTAAAAATGTAAATTACGGAGTGCTCGAGGTGTAGCTTGCATCACATGCGTGAGGCCCCAATTTCAATCTCTAGAGTGAGATAGAAAAGGAAAGAGAAAAAGGAAGGAAAGAGAAGAGAGAGAAAGGGTGTCAACAAAATACACTGTGACCTTGGAGATAATCTTCCACGTAGACCCTGGTACAGGAGCTTGGGAACCAGTTTATACCCGCAATGCAGACTTGACTGATAACCCATGCTAGAGTCTTAACAAGAATTCTCCATGTGTTCTTTTGCTTCTTCATGCAACTTGTATCGATCATTAGTAAGCTAGGAAAAAAAGGACCCTCGTGGGGCTCTTGAGCACAGCAGAAAACAAAGGTTCTAGGCTGGGGATTTAGATCAGTGGTTCTGCCGCCTGCTTTGCAAGCCAAGCCCAAGGACCCAAGTGCGATCCCTGGTACCAAAAAAAAAAAAAAAAGGTTCTTAACTCCTTGTGTATGACAAGACAAGCCTATGTTGTACTATTTATGACCTTTGGGATGGTCAAGTGGTTCTTTGGTTCTCAAACTTGAGTTTCTTGAGAGTGTTAGGAAAAAAAATAATTTTTAAATTATTTATGAATGTATATATGTGTTTTTTAAAATCTCATCATTAAACTTCTTCATCTCTTAAAAATCCCTATCTGCAGAATATTTCAAACTTGTTACCATTTTCCTTTAACTAAATGACAGTCTAAAGAGTGAGTTATGTATCCTAGAAAATAGTCTGCCTTTTTAATTGCCTTTTGTATCATTAAAACCTTGAAAAGACTGCTGCTTGCTCAATATATCTCCATACATTTTCAGTCTCATGTCTTTTACTTCTGACAAGATTTTCCAACCAGATAACCTCTTTTGCTTTATTGATTCCAATTAGGCCACCAACAAGAGGTAGTGTGACTGTGTACAAGGTGGGGACAGAGTGGGCATAGATTGTTTTCTACCAGCCAGATCTCATCACTTTGCTGGACCAAGGGGCTGAGGGACAGGGCTTCAGGCCCCAGAGGAGAGCAATTCCTTTAAAGGGGCATGCAAATCAGAGCTTTTGCTTTGATCTTTTTAAAATTTAACATTTGCAAGTGTAGTCACTATAAAGAAAAAGCAGATGTGCTCATTTAGAAGGCTGTGGAGTGAGATGGGAGAACAGTGGACATGAGAATGGGAGAGAAGTGAAGCTGTAGCAGCAAAATGTCCCAAACCAAGCTACCTCTCATCCTTTAAAACAGTCCTAAAGCAGCATCTTTAATGAGCAAATATCTCTAATTTTAACTAAAGAATCAGCAAATCTGCCAGAGGAAGTTTTAGCAATTCTATATTAGCTATTGCTTCCCTAATGGTCAGTTAAAAAAAAAAAAAAAAAAAAAGGTGGGAAGAACTCCTGAAGAACTGAATTTTCCATTGTCCTTATTGTAGGGGAAAAATAAAATTTCCCATTTGTAAAAGCCTTAAACAATGCAGAGGTCAATCTACAAGTTGCATAGTAGAATTAAAAGGAAAATTAACAGCATGGCTATTCTTATACTTACAAAAAAAGATAAGTGCTGTCCTTAGTATTACTTGTCTTAAACTACACTGCAAAGAGACTTAAAGATGAAATATGATGTATGTCTTGGCATTGCTCCAAAGCAATTAAAGGAGGAGGGCTGGTAGAATTTATAGATGCAACAAGATTGGTCATGTTGAAAGCAATACAAACTTAGAAATAAAAGGGCAACTGTATGTTTTTCCTGTGTCTTTCCTGGAATATCATCTGCCAGGCCCACCCAAGGATTATTTAGTTATTAGGTTATGGGTCACCAGACTTTTTAACTACAGGGCCTCACAGTAAATATTTTAGGCTTTTTGAGCCATTTGGAGTCTGTCACAACAACTGAAATCAGGCATACGCAGTCAGAACTAGAATCTGAACCGAGGCGGTATAAAGTCGAGCTTTACACCTTGACTAGATTTGACTCATAACAATGTAGCCTGATTTTGCTTCTCTGATACAGACTAAATGAAGAAAGTCACTTACATTCATGCAGTCTCTCTAGTAGCCTATTGCTAAAGAAAATCCAAGTAGATCCGTAGTCATTTATCTTGTTTTATTGAGTTGTAAACAGCTAGTTTTTATTGCTAAGACAGTCCATCATTCAGCTTTCAGCTGTATTAGTGGTAGATACATTGGGGTTAGGATACTGTGTTTTCTCAATACCGAGATAACACCAGTTATATAATCTGCCACCAATTCTAAATTGTTGTTCTTTCGAATTATCAAGAAGTAAGTAAGTTAACTCTTCATTTGCCATACTCTAGCTACAAGGCAAAGAAAAACATTCAAGTAATTAGTTCATATTATTTATTGTGCCCTGTGCTGGGTGCTTGGAATCTGGATTCTTTTATCCCCTTCTCAGTTAAAAAGTACTATCTTTCACAGATGAGGAAATGATTTTAGTGCATAGTAACTAGAGAACATGCTTTATTTGATTTCAGACATTTGAAGTTTATTGAGGTTTTGTGACCCAACATATGATCTAGCCTGGAGAATGTCTCGTGCACACATGAGAAGAATGTACTCTGTTGTTGGTGTTCTATACATTGCTGTTAGGTTTAGGTAATCAGACTGTCCAGTGTTTCTGTTTCCTTGTTACTTTTCTGCCTGGTGGTTCTATCCGTGACTGAAAGTGGGTGCGGTTATTAAAATCTACAGTTGTTACTAATGTGTTCTCTATTTTGCTTTGTACTTTGGGACTTAGGCTCTGTTGTTAAATGCATATGTGTTAATAATTATTATGTATTCTTCGTGAATTGGTTTTTCATTGTTACAATTATCCTGCTTTGTTTCCAGTAAGTTTCATCTAAAGGCTGTTTTGTCACGTATTTGTACAGCCATTCCTGCTCTTGTTTAATTTTTTCATGGCACATCCTCCCATCATTTTCTGTCCGGCCTTTTTATATTGTTAATCCTAATGTGTTCCTTACAGAGACTAGATCATGTTCTCTTTTAATTCATTCTGCCAATCTCTGCCTTTTGATTAGAATGTAATCACTGATGTAATTTAATGTAAGGACTGATGAAGTAGGACTCATTGAGGGCTAAGAGCATAGCTCAGTGGTAGAACTCTTGCTCAGCATGTGCGAGGCCCTGGATTCAGGCTCCAGCACTGGCTACACAAGGACTTAGGCTTACTATTTTTGTATTTGTTTTCTGTTCTTTTTATTCCTTCATTCTTCCACTACTAACTTCTTGTGTATAATTCCTAGTGTATTGTTTTGTTCCGTTATTCTGTAGTGTTTATTTTCATAGTAGTTGCCTCAGAGTATTAAAACAATCTAGTTTGAATTAACAGTTAATTTCAAAAAGTATATTTTTTTAAAAACTGTGATCCAATATATACTTTCATTCTCTTCTTTCTCCTTTGTTAGTATTTGTCATACAAAGTGCACCTCTCTACAATGCACGCCTATCAGCAGTTGAATAATTATCACTTTATGCAGTTGTCTTTTAAATTATATGGGAGAAGAAAGGAGTTACAAACAAAAACACATTTATAGAGTCTTTTATATTTTCTGTGTATTTATCTTTACTGGTGTTCAGTTATCATCTACGTCAACCTGAAGGGCTTCCTTTAGTATTTCTTGGAAAACAGGTCTACTGGAGACAAATTCTCTCAGTTGTTTGTCTGGGAATGTATTATTTTCTCTTTTTTCAGCTTTTCACTGGAGATAGAATTTACAGGTGGTGGATTTTTTTTTTTCTTTCAGTATTTTCAGTATATCATGGTTCCACCTTCTGGCCTCTGTCATTTCTGAGGGAAGTTAATCTTAATTAAGAGTTGCTTATGGGCCAGAGATTTAGCTCTTTGGTTCTGCCACCTGCCTTGCGAGTGTAAGGGCCCAAGTTTGATCCCTCGGTATCAAAAACAAAAAAGAGTTGTTTAGAAGTGATGTGTCACTTTTACTGCTTGTAAGCGTGACCATGACATGTTGAGGTATGGATCTCTTTGATTTATTCTACATAGAATTCATTCAACTTCTTGAACTGCACTGGTGAGCAGTTTACAGCTCTGGCTTAGCCTTCACTTCTTGCTCTTGCACAGCCTTGCAATCAACCAAAGATAGAAAATTAGGACCTTTTTGGCAAAACAAACTGGCCTGCACATTCTCAAAGATTTCTAGACTTCTAGTTTTATGTTGGTATTTTCCAAAGCCCCTTATAAACATCTCTTTGACCACTTTTCCCTTTTTCAGTGTTTTTTGGTCGATCTCTTATTAGCCTCAACTAAGGTCACTGCCTCAGACAGCTGTGATACAAAACAATCCTCACCAATTATTGCTAATACCTTGCTGTGAACACAGCAGGCCAAGTAAAGACAGGTCCTGAGAATGGGACTTTTAAGGGAGCTCCCAGATAGGTAAAATAGTGACAGCTCTGGGCACAGGGCTTTTAGGAGAGCTACAGACCTATGCTGCCCCCCTGAATGCTTGCCTGCTGATTTTCAGGGCTATCATTGTGATGAGACCATTGATGTTTAAGGCTGCTACAGATCTACAGAGGAGTAAAAAGTTTTGCAAGTTAAAATGCCATAGATTTCCCTCTTCATAGTGAAATTCACCTTGTTTTTTTTTTAAATCAAACTAGGAATGGAACCTAGGGCCTTGAACTGAGCTACACCTTCAGCTTTTTAAAATTTTTTGTTATGTTGAGACACAGAGTGTTGCTAAATTGTGGAATTGCCCAAGCTGGGCTCAAACTCACAATCCTGCCTCAGCCTCTTAAGTGCTGGGATTACTGGCCTGCATTACTGCACCTGGCTTCATATTTCTTGAATAAACATTCCTCAGATTGTTGCAATCCTTTGGCTAATTTCCAGAGTGCTGAATAAGATAGGCTGGTCATTTTGCCAGTATTCTTATTGCTTATTTGAAGGAGTGGATTTTCAGAGATCTTTATGCCACTGTTTCAGAAGCACCTCTCCGGATGAAAAAATCAAAGTTCATGTATGTTAAGAAGCTACCCAAGGACAAAAAGCTAAGCAAAATATAAATCTTATACACGGTACTCAACTGCCTTTTACAACACTGGTTTTCTGAAACTTGTCATTCAGTAATAAGCAATAGTCCTCAAATCTCCAATATATGCAGCTTTATTTGGCTGGCATTTTTTTCTTTCACCTACAGTCGCTATGGCTGAACTTTGTCTTAAGCCATCCTAACCGGTCAAGTTCAACATCATTTTCTCTATCAGGTGTTTCTGTCACAAGCAACCTGTTCCTCTCTCTGGGGAGGTGAGGTATGTTGTGGTTGTTTTGATTTTTGGTATGGAGCCTTGCTGTGTTGCCCTGGGTGGCCTCAAACTCCTGACCTTACTTAATCCTTTGGCCTCGGCCTCTTGAGTAGCTGAGTCTTGATAAACCTAGTAACATGCCTGGCTCCACTCTAGTTTTGACTCATAGCTGGCTATGAACGTGTATGATGGCAGTTGCATAGTAAACGCCGTGGTAAGGCTTTTCTTTACCCAAGCAAAATAAATGGTGTGCAGTCCCAGGGTTATTAGCCTTAGTAGCTGGAGTTTCTAAGAATTTTTCAATAACAGCTGAGGAATAGGTAAGCTTTAGTGCTCCACTCATGCTGCCCAGTGTTTAAGAAGGACAGATATCTACAGTCTGGAAGATGAACAAAATTATGTTCAAATCCTCTTGAACTAAAAGTGTGCTTAAAACAGACCCCACATTTTTGAGTACTGGCCTATAATAAAAATGATGGTATAAGGTAAGCCTTTTCCTAGCATACCTAGCTGTGCTATTTATTACAAAAGCTGAAGTGTCAGGATGAAGGGTCATTGCTGCAGTGGTATCAATAGTGCAGCTCTTCACATCTCTCTTTATAGGCTCAGTTCACTTGAAGTAACATGACCACTCCACAGACTAATAAGGCATTTTTTGATGATCTACTTGACCTTTGCCTCTGGGCTCAACATCAAGAAGAGTGAAAAGATGTTGTTTCAGCAGAACCAAACCCCAAAACATGTTAGCTAAAGGAGGCTAAGTTCAACATAATGGCCAAGGGCATTTAATTAGCTAATCCTTGTCCTTTGCTGGAGACCCTTGCTGTACATTAATGTTACCTGGGACTCTTAAAAAAGATCCTGTTGACCCAGTCAGACCTCAGACCAGTTCATCAGAGTCCCTCAGGGAGGGACCCAGCTGTCAGTACTTTCTTGAGTGTTCTCCAGGTGACTCCAATGTGAGACTGACTAAGCTACTAAGGACACACCACTGAACTGTTGTTGGCAGGTTTAGCAAGCAAAATATAAAGGATACATCATCCTATTAAATTTCAGATAAAGACTTTTTCAGTATCCCATGTGGGATGCAACAGTTGGGCCATATTTACACTAAAAAGTTATTTGCTATTTATCTGAAATTCACATTTAAATTAGAGTCCTAGCTGGATATATTGGCTCCTGCCTATAATCCCAGCACTCCAGGAGGCTGAGGCAGGAGGACCATAAGTTCGAGCCTACCCTAGGCAGCTTATCAAGACCCAGTCTCAAAATTTTTTTAAAGGACTAAAGAAGTACCTCAGTGTGAAGGTCCTGGGTTCTATCTCCAGAACTGCAAATTTTTAAAAATCCTCTATTTTATTTGGAAAGCCTAAATAGGACAAAACTGAAAATCAAGGAGGATAGGAAATCTCTATTCACAGAAATATTTCACTGGGTGGTAAGTTTCTTAAAAACACTAGATCACCTAGATCACCTGGCACATAGTAAAAAAAAAAAAAAAAGCTATGCCAGGGGAACACTATCACCACAGGACAAAACTGAAAATCAAGGAGGATAGGAAATCTCTATTCACAGAAATATTTCACTGGGTGGTAAGTTTCTTAAAAACACTAGATCACCTAGATCACCTGGCACATAGTAAAAAAAAAAAAAAAAGCTATGCCAGGTGAACACTATCCACACCATCCAGGGGAGAGTTTCCAAATAAGTGAGGAGGAAAAACAGCTTCAGGAATGTTCCAGGCTGGCTTCCTTAGTGCCCGCATTAGTCTTCTAGGTCTGCCATAACAACATACCACAGATTGGGTATTTAAACAACAGAAACTTATTTCTCACATTTCTGGATCCTAGAAATCCTAGGTCACGCTGAGAACAGGTTTGGTTTCTCCTGAGGTCTTGTACTACCTTACAGATGGCTTCCTTCTCACTTTTTTCTCTTTGTACCGCACAGCCTGGTTGTGATGTATATGTTTGTGTCTCTGTGTGTCTAAATTTCCTTTCTATGTAAGGACATCAGGTTGAATTAGGCCCCACCTATTTGACCTTATTTATCTGTAATAACCTCTTAATAGGTTCTGTCTTTAGTCACATTCTGAAGTACTAGGAGATTACACCTTCGACATGTGAATTTTGCCCACAACAATGCCCCTAAACAACATATCAGCCCACAACAGTGCCCCTCATGGACAGGAGTCCTGGATGGCAGGAGGTCCTGATGTCCTCTTCCCATGGCCTCCCAGGCCAGCATTGCCTTTCTCCCTCAGGCCGTGCAGGACCATGGCTGTGTCCCTGAGCTATCAGGAAAAGAGAGAGGCATTTCTGAGGGAAGTGACTGAGATGAAAATTAGTGGGGCTGAAAGTGTCGTGAGCCGGATTGCCTTGGGCAACTCGGTCTGCGAATACAGGGGCCTGAACTGGTGACATGTGAGCAAAGAGGCACACACTTGATACACAAGGAGTTTACTTTAGTTCCTCATCTCCGGATCTCTACCCCGCTCTCTCTCTGCGCCCGGAAGGGGTGGCAACATATATACCATAATGCAACCAATCAGCATACAGAGAACAGATTATTACCTTATAAGGATACATCAAACACCCACGGGAACATATCATGTGATCTACAGGAAAACTAAACCTAATACAAAATGGCTTCATAGGCTATATCATAAAATGGCGGAGGGGCGGATCTATGGTTCTCCACAATTCCTCCTTTCCTTTTTAACAAAAGCAGCAATGAAGGCAACGGCAAACGGAGTAGACGTTACATGCCCACAACATGCTCCTGTTCTTGGGTGAGAATCAGGAAGGTGCCAAAGGGGCCCTGTCTTATGTGGCCGAGTCACCATAACTCCTTACCTGTCATCAGCAGAAGGGCTTATGTCCCTTGTGCCTGTCTTAGGTTGGTAGGTATGGCCTCGATTCCTTACCCGTCTCTGGGTCCCCCAAGGGCAGAAAACATGAACGTGAGCTCCGTCAGGCGCGACGGGCCTGAGCCAAGTAAATGGCTACATGCGGCTCGTCGCCAGCCGAGGCAGCCTCTATTGCCAAGGCCAAACGCTCATAGCAATAACGCCCTCATTGCCAACAGCGATATACACAGCAAGATCCAATAACAAGCAATAATAACACTCCTAATATTCCTCCCCAGACTAGAAGCCATGAGGGGGAAAACAAGTATTTCAAATTCTCCCAAGCCTCAGCTAAGAAATCCATATCCAAGGTAACAGGCTTAGCTCGGATGGAGCTCAATACATCTACGGCTAAAGTAAGAGAATTGATATAATTAAGGAAGGTTGAATTCCAGGGACCATGCATATAAGCAGATAACTCTAAGAAATCTGTGCCCAAACAACAGCGGAGAAGTGGTTAGAAGTATTCAAAGGAATCCACACCTGAACAGGAATTTGTAAGACGGCCATAACAAGTTATCCATGACGAAACACAAAAGATTGATACATTCTTGTCATCTTATGATGCATATAACAATTACAATACAAAGAACCATCAAAACTACAATGATAACCATCACAAACATGTTACAATAACATTTTTATAATTCAGACCTTAGATAACCAATATAGACTCTTAACATATTTAATAAAGCATATCTTTTTATAAGGCTATGAAAATTATCCTGATGGCTCCCATTAGTGAACAAAGATCAGAATAAATTTTCTGAGCAGCTGCTTCTTTATTTACCAACAGGAGCGTATCCAAACTTAAAGATTATCTTTTAAATTTTTTATTTGATCCTATAAATCCAGATTGTAGATATCAATAATCTATTTATATTTGACATCATTTTAATCAAAAAACATACAAACATCTTTGAACATTTAGGACAGACAAACATATAACACTTAAGACAGACAAACATAGTCAAGATTTTTGCAAATCAAAATTAACAGAGATCTCTTGTAGAATTAGGGTAAAAGGAATGAATACTCTTCTTGACTATAAATGTAAACCTTTTATATGATTTCCACACACCTTCTCTATATACTTAGGCCTTCTGATCTTGTATATCTTTCTTTAGCTGTTTTTAACGAGATGCAAAAGCATAACTCTTACTTATAGCTTTCCTAATGTTTTTCTTTCTCATTTACTATTAACCTTCTATTTGTGGATATAAAAAATAATCATTTACTATGATAGGCAAAGTATGAAAAGCACATAAGATGGAAAAGCAGGAAGAATTAACTCTTAGGAGGAGCCTTCACAATCTTTATCTTTAAGGGATTAACAGAGTCTGTAATGACGAAATGCTCCAGGATCCACCACAGATGATCAGCATCCTGTGGAAAAACAAAAGCAAAAACCCCTTCCCCAAAGAACTGCGTGGCAGACCGCAATTCAATCACTTGGTGTTTCGCAGGATCCAGTAATGGAGTCCAGGATAGCACAAGTGAAAGGGGCTGCAGTGCCATACTGATTTACAGCAGTCTTTAATTCTTTCACCAATTTAAACTCAAGAGGGCAATGTTTTCTAATTGGCCCTTGGGGTCCCTCTACTTGAATGACGGGGAATAGTTTAAAGACTTCCTCCCCTTGTGCTGCGGTGCATTTGAGAGCCTCTTATAAAGGAGATACTATGCCTTGAGACCCTTCAGATGTTGTGGGGTCTTTACCATTGGGCTCATTTGGGCCCTGGCGGATATTGCTCAGGCTGCTACTTAGATCACCTGTGCCGGGCAATTGACGCCAGGCATGTCCAGCGCAATTAGCAATCTGGTCAAAGACTGGTGGCTCGTATTGCATCTGGGCCTGAGTAGTAGCAAAGAGCCCTTCTCCTGCAAGCATCTCATAGCTCGCTAAAGCTACTCCCGCCTGTTGATTGCGGTGCGCAGTCACTTTGCATTGTTCGGTATAATTAGTCAACCATAGGAGTAATCTCCTCCTGATAAGACAGCTTTGCTGACTGCCTTCCAGTCCCCAGGTGTAAGCCAGTTCCCAGCCAGACTCTCAAAAATGGCCATGGTGAATGGCGCTGAAGGTCCATACTGACTAACTGCTAGTTTCAACTCCTTTATAATTTTGAATTCAAGGGGTCTATACTCTCTATATAGGCCTTGTGGGCCCTGCAACTCAAAAACAGGGAAGAGTCGCTGGACTTCCTCAGTGCTCTCTTTGTTATCCAAGGCATTCTGTAAGCACCGTTCTAATGGACTTCTTTTCTGACTTAATGATAGAGAGGCGAAGCGCCCTTCTACCAGAGTAGTAGAGAAGTCTCCTGCGTGGCCGTATTCAGGGGGAAATTTCTCTTTACAAAATGGCCCCGAAGGCAGGTTCTCCTCATATAGAGGAGGGGCAGTAGGCGGAGCTGAAAGAGGAAGTGCAGAGGCGGGCAGCGCAGGATAAAGACAGCAAGAAGAAACCGGAAGAGGAGCTTCCGAAAGACTTGTTGCTGCAGCCGCCGCCATGTTGTCTCTCTCTATATTGCTCTTTTTCCCTTCAGATGCCTGCGAGCATGTACTACGTCTTTCCTTTTCCTCAGAGAGATGTTCCTCAACTTCATTAAGCGCTTGTTGGATTTCCTTGGGGGGTCCATGACCTAGAGCTGCCGATATCATGGCCCAAAATGAAAAAACATTTTCTGGATATCTGTCTGGAGTTTCAGCTAATGCTTTGGTTATCTGTTTACCTACTCTTTGCCAAACTTCATCATCTATGGTTTCTTCGTCCCTTAACCAGGGACAGATAACATCCATCGTGCGTACGAAGGATGCAATTTGAATCTTGCTTGCCTTAACTCCTTGCGTCTGTAAAATTTTCTGGATGGCGTGGGTAATAGAGTCCGTAGACGGACCTTGTCCCATTCTTTCTGTTTTCTATAAACACGAGCAAGCGAGAGTAATCAACCTTCCTGGTTGCCTTTACTTACCACTGCGTGGATCAGGCGCAGCCGCTGCTCCGACGGATTGCCGTCCCTCTTAACCCGAGGCGACCTGGGTCCGTTTCACTTTGCCCACGAAAATCGCCGAGTCCAGGTCCCTGTTCGGGCGCCACCTGTCGCGAGCCGGATTGCCTTGGGCAACTCGGTCTGCGACTACAGGCGCCTGAACTGGCGACGCTTGAGCAAAGAGGCACACACTTGATACACAAGGAGTTGAGTTCCTCATCTCCGGATCTCTACCCCGCTCTCTCTCTGCGCCCGGAAGGGGTGGCAACATATATACCATAATGCAACCAATCAGCATACAGAGAACAGATTATTACCTTATAAGGATACATCAAACACCCACGGGAACATATCATGTGATCTACAGGAAAACTAAACCTAATACAAAATGGCTTCATCGGCTATATCATAAAATGGTGGAAGGGCGGATCTATGGTTCTCCACAGAAAGGAATTCACTTCCCTGTGAAGAAAGGGGAAGGGGGAGTATATCTCACCTAATGGAAATACGTTAGAGAAAATGATACAGAACATGTTACACCAAATGGACCAAATGCAGAAGAGACAGATAGGAAAATGATACCCATTTCTCTTAGAGGTTGAGGATACCAGGAAGGGAGTAGGTAAGATAAGACACAAACTATGATTTCTCCAGGTTTCACTTTGTCCCTTTCAGGAAAAACAAAACAAAATAAAGATGCCTTAAGTGTTTTATGACTGCTGTACAGAACTTGGAGAGGAGACAGCTCTGTCTTCATTTTATTAGATTCTGGTGTTCGGTTAGCTTTCAGAAGTGGATTTCACTGTCTCCAGCAGCTGCCCTGGGTTTTGCTGCTCGTGGGCAGGAAAATACATGGTAGGGACCCAGATATGCCCCAGCTGCAGTAGAATCTCCAGGACGTGCGGGCTCACCCGCACACCTGCTTCGGTTTGAGACGGTGCCCACCCCAAGAGCCGCGGGCGTGGAGCCAGTCCCTGCTGCGTGCTCCATCCCCAGCTTCGCCAGGCCTGGGAGACCCGAGGAGGCGCTGGGCCCTCTTCCCAGAGACCCGAGCCGCAGGTGCCAGGGGGTCTGAGCAGGTTGGAGGTGACAGCGCCCGCTCCGTCCGTTTTGTCCCATTCTCCCTTGCAGAGGCTGTGGCCAGGGAGGGGCTGGTGTGCGGCGAGCCGGCTGACAGCGAAAGGAGCGGTGCAGCCGCCGCTGTGCCCCCTCGAGGGCGCG
>NW_022900927.1:28237391-28257138 GCF_012274545.1 Fukomys damarensis | reverse complement strand
GCTGCAAAAGCTCGCTCGGGGCCTCCCCTTCCCACCCTCTCTCAACCCGACACCCCCCACCCCACCGCGCGGTGACATCCCCCGGGGACGTCTCAGTCTGTGGTGGACTGCCAGGCCCTCTAATTTATCGTCATGGGTGTAATAGCTTTAACGTGATTTATCTGACTGCAGGGAAGATGGCAAAAAGCTCCAGAAGAATGATTGGCCGTCCAAGCTTTGTGTATTTCTGATTGGCCTTATTAATTTAGGGCACAGCCAGGAAGCAGCCTCTTGGCTGAGACAGGAAAATCTACTTGGTAAGGGCCCTGCTGAGGAATCGGATTGGGGCTGGCAGAGGTCTGCTTTCGCAGAAATTGAAGAAATAGTGTATTGCTTTTAAAACTGCGAGTTTGACAGACTGTACTGGCATGTTGATCAAAGCAGATTTAGCCTGAAAGAGGGTCAAGTTCATTTGCCTTGACTAAGACTGCTCCAACCTTCCTGTTTACACAGACCAAAGACATCAGTGCTTTCAGGATGGGGAGGTGGAAGACTTTTTCTTGGTTTTGTTTTTAATGTTTAAGTAGTGGGGGAAAGGGTACCATTTCTGGTTTTGTAGGGGAAGGAGTTTGGGACAAGCAGGGTGCAAGTATGAGGACATGCTTTTAAAAAATGTTTTATTTCAAAATCTTTGCATGGCCAAAATATTTCTTTCCTGTTGAGTTCTCATCAGACATCATACCTAGTATTTATGGGCTCTATAAATTATTGGATAAGCACATCAATACACCACACTTCACAAGGTCATTACTCTGTTACTGTAGTAACTGTCATTTAAATGTCACCACTGAATGATGAAGCTTAGTCCCATGAATAAAGGACCAAATAACAATATTGAAGGAATATCATATTTAGTGAAAAATACTTTCATATGAATGAATTACAAATTTGGTAGGTATATTTATCTGTGTGGAACTCAAATGTAGACACATAGCACTAGGCAACCTCCCAATACAACCCCTTAACATTGTGTTCCCTGGGGAGGACCAGAACAAAGCTGGAGAGAGAGAAAACTTGATTGCTTGGGGGCGAGGGCGGTTGGTGTCACACGTGCGGTGGCACAATCATTTCTTTTATTTATAGCTCTAACCAGAAAAATAGACTGGGAGCAGCTGAGTACCAATTTATTTTGCTGCCTGAACCAATGAGAGGTTGCCTTAAATGTCATTGAGTTGGAAGGTTGTGCATTTCATTCACTGCCAGGTTATAGGAAGCTTTGAAGCAGGTCTAGAAGGCGATCAGTAATTTTCCCACCACCTGTCAAGGTGGGCAAGTGCAATCCTGCCAGGTGGAATTGGACAGTGGGAACTCGGGCTGCCTGTCAGCACTGACTGGTGTCATCAAGTGCTGCTGGAATGGAAAGGAAGGCGGCCCATTTAGTCCTGTTAGAAGAGCAAAGTCACCTCCCAGTACAACAAAAATGGATTTGGATGTCGGGGGCAGGGACTTGTTTGGGCTACAAGCCATAACATCTACACAGGGATCAGGGGCCTGTGCCTAGCTCCTTAAATGTATAACACATGAGATGATTACCTAATAGAAGGAGTGTGCTGTGGGAAATCAGAGGAAAAGCGTTGCAGAGTCTGTAAGCGTCAGGGGAGGTTTGCCCCACGTATTGACCTCTGCAATGGATCATGAAAGATGAGCAGTGGATCAAGGATAAAAGACAGAAGTTATACTAGCCATGGTGGGACACCAGCATGAAGGAGAGAAGAAAAAGACAGGTGATTCAACCCACCAGACCCTGTGTGCGCCCAAGGTCCTAGAGGTGTGACTGTGGGCTGCGTCTCACTTCTAAACCTCCCGAGTAAAGATAAGCAGCCAGGTGCCTTCTGAAGAAAATCATGGTAAACCACATGTCTTTCTTTGAGCACATCTAACTATATTGATTACAGGGCAAACCAAAATCATGACAGAGAACTAATCTCTGAAATCCAGTGTATTTGTTTTTAGCTTAAATAATTCTGCTTCACCATTGTGATAATACGATACAAACAAATCACAACTCTGAGTGCAGTCTCCCCAGCATGTCAATGTAATTTCTGCTGGTGTTTATCTCTAGAGACATCAAGCTGGCAGTGATGCAGCCGTACTCCCTGCATCTGGCACAGTGGTCCAGCTCTGTCCTCTGCCTTTTCCTGCTGGGCTGCTCTCTGGACACTGCAGGAAGCTCATCTGTCATCACAACAGAGATGGGCTCCATTTATTTGCATTCCTTTGCCCACTGGGCAGCTCCATCCCAGGCCACTGCATGGATGCTTCTCTTTCTTCCTCTTCTTTTGCCCCCATCTCCTCCTCTTCCCTCTGAACAGCTCATTGTCCAGGATCAGAATTATGACTGCACAATTGAGAGCTGCCTTCAGTTAAACAAAACCCCATCTTTTGTCTTATTCCACTCAACCTCACTTGCTTTCTCTGTAGCTGTTCTAGTTCCTTCTAGAAAGAGGTAGTGCTTCTCACATTGTCCTGGAGAACACACTTAGTTGTGGATGCTAAACCCTTCTCACACCTCCCTGCACTGCCCAATTTCTTATGTTACCTCAAAGTGCTCCCTGCCCTTTAAAGCTGCGCTATTCAGTGCCTCTCAGTGTGCTTTGGATGTGAACCTTTGGAAAGCTTCTCTTGGAGGAATCACAGTGCCTGTGTATCACTGGCAGAAAGCTACATAGCCTGGGGGCACGCCACAGAGCCCAAGCTGTGCTTGTGAACAGCAGCTCTGGACAATTCAGCTTCTGGGTTTTTATTTATTCATTTTGCAAGCATTACAGGAGCCCTTTCATACATTTCAGGGTTTGTGGAGATGAATAAAAAGTGTAAGGTTGAGGGAAGCAAATACCTAAATGTGTAACACTCTGGAGAGGGAGTACAACAATAGAGGCGAAATGATTACTATGGAAAGTAAGAGAAGAGAATGTTTAAGAGTCTTCTAGGTGGGCCAGGGATTTAGCTCAGTGGTGCCGCTGTCTGCCTCGCAAGCTCAAGGACCAGAGTTCGATCCCCAATAACAACTACAAGTCTTCTAGGTTCAGGGAAGATTTCCCTATCAGCTTGACCACTTCACAGGCTCATGGAGGATGAGAGGAAATGGGGAAAAAGCTTAAATTAGAGGAAAGGAAAAGGACATGTAGAAGAGCAAGGCAGAAAGGAGTATGAACAAAAGATAAAGCGGGGCAAGGACAGAGTGAAAATGGAAACACTAGCCGATCTCCCTGATGATACTGGTCCCTTGCATAATTTGGTTTACTGAGCAGCACACACCCTGAATAAGTCAAGCTCATTCCTAGTACAGACGCCACCCTGACTTACACTATGTCCATCTCACCAAATGATGAACTCCAGGAAACGAGGGCCTTATCATATTCACAATATCCTACTGAAAGTATCAGGCAGGCATAGAACAGAAAAATTTAAAAACAAATCCAGGCGTTCAAAAAGTCTGGAAAATACACTGAAATGAGTTTAGCTGTTATATGTCATGACACATGGATGGTAGGATTCTGAATGATTTCAAGAAGACCACAAGAAACTGAATCCTTCCAACACCATGTGAGTGAGATTTATTGCACAACTGGAGAAACCTAGAACTAGTCCTGCCTGTATTCTTCCCCCAAGATTGTAAAATAGCTAAGAGGTAACTCATACACCTTGCTTGCTGGTCATTTTTCTTAAGCTATATTCCTTACTTCTTTAGTGTCCACTGTGCAATTTGTTACTCAGAAAATTAACTCATTAGTGATGTGAAGGACTCATTGACTTGCAGTGTTAGATAGGCTGCAGCTATGTCCACTGTCCTCCAGGGGACACCTCACACGGACGGACACCTTTTGTAAATCCTCCTGCTTCCCATTATTAAAGGACACAGTCTCCTTTATTCCACTTACAGACTCTTCCCAGTAAATTACCTCTCTCATTTTACAAAAGGAAAACACCGAGGCCCAAAAAGGGAAAATGGCTTGTCCACTCTCACTCTGCAAAACAGAGTCAGGGTTAGGAAACGAAACAGTAAGTCCCCCATCCTCATGTTCCAGGCCAGGACAGGAGCCTGCCCCACTTGCATAATCCTGTTCAAAAAGAGCAGGTGCTACACGCTGAGCACGAGGCTCATGCACCTGATCAGAACACCTAGGTTAGTCTCACCCTAGACAGTAGGGCTCACTTCTCTTTGGGTGCCAGTCTCTTTTTCCTTCATGTGGATTTGCCATCACGGGGTTTGGTAAACTGCAACTCAGAAGCATTAAAGTGAATTCTCCAAAGATTTTTTTTCTTTTAGGCAACCTCTGGCCAGCAATGAAGAAGAGGTCTGGGGCCTCACAATACCTCTATCAAACTGTCCACTCATTTACTACACGTACAGTTTGCTTCCTCCCTATCACCCTTTATTCCAACAGATTTATGGAGTACAACACTTCTCACACAGAGAATTTATCTTCACTAGTAGGTATCTATAATGAATAAACTTTGACTTGGCACTGTGACTTCTGTCACGCTGTACTGGTGAAATTAGTCACAGGCCAGCCAAATTCAAGGGGCCAAGAGAATAAAATCCAGCTCCCCATGGCATGTTTACACAATGGAGAAGAAATCGATGACAGCTAGCTTTGGAGACAAGCTACCATCATCGGGAAAGGACAAAACAACCCACATTAAGAGACAAGAACCAGATGAGAGCCAAGAGATCTAAAGGTTCATGTACCAGAAGGCTGAAATGAAGAGTCTGCGGCTGACTGGGACACACACTGGGGAATCACTGTGAGCTCATAGGTTGTACAGAGGCTTTCCTTTACTCAACATACCCAGTAGCTGGACTAAGTAGTCTACATACAAAAGTACACAAGACAGGCATGGCTCAGCCACCATGGATCAGAGTTCAGTGGTAGATGCTAATGAGTAACTGTGTGATTACACTTGGGTGCACTGACTGCTGAAAAAGAAGAAGGTGTAGGGTGTTGAAAGAGCATCCAGACACCACGAGGCAGGAGGCAGACAGGGCTGGCTGTCAGTGCTGCTCTGTTGCCCTTTAATAAAATTCATGCAAAGACTGCAGGAGGAAATTCAAGGGAGACCAATTGTAGCAATGTTGGTGATTAGAATTAGAAATTTTAAATCCCTCCTCCATCTCTAAGGAGTAAAGATGCAGCCCTGACTGGGATTATGCCTAGAACAGGATGGGCAGCTAAAGTTGTCAGATGGTCCTTTCTAAAGATTTGTGTCTGTCCAATGTAAAGTCATCTTATGAAACTTGTAAAATAACAACACTGATAGGTTGAAACGATATCACGTGATATTAGGTATAGCTGGAGATCACATCATAGGCAGTGGAGGAAACGGCACCTTCCTGTTAAAAGTAACTTGCAAAGAAGTTGCTGTCCTTGCTGGAGGCACATGGGATCACAGTGGAGGAGGAACTTGATTATTCTTGTCCAAACTAAACAAGCTCGTGTCCTTAGGACCACACCCCCAGCAAGTTGCTAACATGCCGTACCAAGGAACGGCAACTGCTTTTAACAACACCAGGGAGATTGTTCTCTACCACTGGATGTATTACCCATGGCCACCACACTACCTCCATCTGTTACTTTGCCACATATACAGTGGAGGTTCTGTAGATATCTGTCTATCTTAAAGCATATATCACATTTTGAACAGACCACAGATGGTGATGGGGCTGGTACACTAAGTGTTTAACTCTGCTTTCCAAACCCAGCCAAGAGCTCTGAGTGTGCTGTTAACTATTCTGAGAAATGGAGAACTTTCACTACACTACCAAAAGCACAGGAGCAATATTAAAACTCAATGATGGCATACAGAACACTCACTAGAAGAACTTCTTTAAGGAAAATGGTGGCAACTAAATGAACCAATAAGGTGGCATCCCCAGTTTCTCACCTTCCTTTTCCTGTTCCTGTGTTTTCAGGCACCTCTTTTCCTGCCTAGTCCTTTTGTTTGTCACTAGCTTTCATTCAAGCTTCTCCCACAGCAGTGATGAGGAAGGGAGGCGACTGGCAGCGATGTCCATTTACTTCTTAGTTCCTGGAGCTACTGCAAGATCCTACAGAGTAAAGGGGTAAGAGTTGGACAGAAGACAACTAGGGAAACTGAAGAGAAAAATGAGGAAGATGAGGATCACAGAAACCAAAAACAAAAATGATAAGAGAAATGAAGGCTGAGGTAATGTGGGAAAAGCCCCTCATTAAGATGGGAATCGAACAGAGACCATTGTAATTAGCAGCCAGCCAGCCATGCCTTCTGCTATGTCTTCCTTATGCTTTGCTTTTGCTTTCTCATTTTATTGTTCATAACACCTCTTGTAGAAAGACGAAAGAGGTGAAATTTGGGATACTTAATTTTTCATAGTTAAATGCTGCTTTCTATTGTTGCTGCAATAAATTATGACAAACTTAATTGCTTAAAACAATACAAACTGTATTATCTTAACAATTCTAGAGTATCAGTGGGTTAAAATCAAGGACTTCTCCTCACCCCCAAACTGAGAATTGAACCCGGGGCTTTGCACTGAATTACATCTCCAGATTTTTTAAAAATTTTCAGACAGGCTCTTAATAAAACCACCCAGGCAGGGTTGGAACTCATTATCCTCCTGCCTCAGCCTCCTCCCAGATTGCTGGGAGTACAGGCATGCACCCAGCTAAATCAAGGGTTTTCTGAAGGCCCTAAATTATACATTGTTTCCTTGCTTCCCAGTTTCCAGGGGCTACTTGCATCCTTTGGCTCATTGTTTCCTTCCTCTATCCACCAGTAATGACAGTGGGAGTCCACACATTGTATCTCTCTTCTTACTTTGGGGTCATGCCTCCTTCTCTTAATCAGATTCTTCTTCTCCCTCTTCCATTGTGATTATATTGGTCCCATCTGGATAATCTAGAATAATTCCCCTACTTTAAGGTCAATTAATTAGCAACCTTAATTCTATATGTGATCTCAATCTTCTTTTTACCATGTAATCTAACATATTCATAGATGATGGGCATTAGGAGTCGCACATCGTTATTCTATTGACACAAATGTCATCTAACTTTGTTGAAGTTACATGATTTCCATCTTTCCCCAGTATTCTTGAGAACCAAGAAAAATTCTGAATGTCATTTATTTGTTTTTTTCTCTTACGGGTTTGCTGGAAACAGAAGCAGCAATCCTAACCATCTGTCATTTCAACAAGGGAAGATTTATTGCTTTTGACTAGAAAGGTACTTGTCACAATAACAATACTACACACTTCAGCAAAGACAGAGTGCCTGCCTGGGGGTGCAGAATGCCACCAGAATGCCACCCGGCCCCACCCTCTTCTTTTCCATGCAGGAGTGCTCACTGGTCTTGGGCCATTCCTTAGAGTGCAGTCAAGAAGATCTGGCATTCTACGGACGAGCAACATACAGATCCACAGTCCCAGGGGATTTCAGCCATTTGTTTGAGTCAGTTTTGTAGTTTCTGCAGAACTGGAAGCCTGTCATGCAGAATGACTCCTCACATTTATTTGTCAGTCCAAGCAGTGCTATACAACTGCTATAGCAATTGTGAGCAAGCAAAGAGAAATGTTCCAGTCCACGATGGGCTAGACTTTAATCAACAAGAAATGACTCAGATTGCCTATTGTTTTTGACAAAGTTGACATCAAAATTAGTCAAGGCAGATTGAGTTAAAATTACCAAAGAATAATTTTTTAAGAAAACAAAACATTTCTTTTACACTTTACTGAGTATCCGAGGCTGGCCTTGAACTTGCTGTGATCCTCCTGCTTCAGTCTCCTGAGTACTGGGATTACAGACATACAACATGATGCCTGGTTCTGAAGATGCCTTTAAACTGGCAACCAAACTGATTTCCCTGATCACAAAACCCATTCTTTAAGTAGTAGAGTGGATGTGCAGTTTCAGGAGATTAGAATGGTCACTAAAGTGTGTGTGTGAGACAGACATTGAGATTATATAGTTGTATTAAGCATTGAAAAATAACTTTTAGACTACTCCAAGTAGCTACTGTTTATGAAACACATTCCTTGTGTCAAGACTTTACCAGGCACCTTAGGTATATTTGTGATCTTTAGAACAGACTCTCATGGTTGGTATTACAAACAAGGAAACTAAGGATAAATTCAGCTGAGGTCACAAAGCTATTACATGGCACAGAGAGGAATAACCCCCAGGCTTCCTAAGTCTAGAACCCTTGCTGTGCAGTAGGCACAAAATAACTCACTGCAGAATCTTGCGAAGTGTATAAGGTAAGCAGGGGCAGTGGAAATAGGTAGGATTTCCATTGCTGAAGAACCAGGGTTTTCCCACACCTACTCAGCCATGTCCCTCAACAGCACTAACATCCCCAAGTTTGTGATCAGTGACTTCCAAGAGTCCCACATCACATCAGAAAAATATAATTGTCCCTTGTTTAGGTGCCATGCCCCACTCCTCAAAGATAGCCATATATTTATAAGAAATGAACAAACCAGGCCACCAAGAAGGAAGAGATATATTGAAGAGAAAAAAAAAATTAGTATAGGGAAGTTGTAAAACACTGAAAAAAGTCAAACACATACTGTTTGCCATGGAACAACCAGAGAATATTGTTCTTCAAAACAAGCATAATTTTTCCCATTATTTAGTTGGCCTCTTCTGACTACATCCACAGAAGAAATGTATCTTTGAACTCCAATTCAATATTTGATCAAACAACTAAAAAGGTTAATTAAAAACAAAGGCAAACCCAACAATTGCCTATATATTAGGGAGAATTCCTTTTGTGAATTAAATTCACTTAGTAATAAATTCATTGTTAAAGTGAGATGGCTTCTTTTTTATTAAGGTTTTTCAGGCTTTTAGTTTAGAGGAAAATGTTACTATTGATGGCATTTAGTTTTCCTAAGAACTCAGTATTATTTTTAAATCTAAGAATGCATGTCACTGCAGTAGGAAACACAACCTGCTGTTATGCACAAAACTTCCCTGAAGTACAGCAAATCAGAGCACACCCCTAGGCCCACACGGGGTGCAGCACCACACTTTTGTTGGAACCAGTCTTTCGGAATAGGGGTCTCATTCATTTATCTTACCCCATTAGTAGCCAGTTTATTGAAGGACCATATAGTGATACTAAATAGCAGCAGTTAAATAAGAAATGTGTATTTATAAACATACATTCACTGATCCATAAATTTACATAAGCAAATTTATTTTCCGAAGCAAAATAATTCAGGTAAAATGCCTCCATTTCTCTAGCCACCCCCATCCTTCTAAAACCCTTTTCCGAGTCTTCTTCAACACTGCAGTTGACACTTTGTTTTTTTTTTGTATTGGGAATTGAACCCAGGGTCTTTGCAATGAACAACATCCATCCCTAGCTGCCCGACATGGTGGCACAAGATTCAACCTGAGAAGTTGAAGTAGGA
This sequence comes from Fukomys damarensis, assembly GCF_012274545.1. Taxonomy (NCBI): domain Eukaryota; kingdom Metazoa; phylum Chordata; class Mammalia; order Rodentia; family Bathyergidae; genus Fukomys; species Fukomys damarensis. Next base: position 28,247,702 of record NW_022900927.1, on the reverse strand, counting down.
AGACCACAAATTTTAACCCAAACTGGACAACTGAGCAAGACCCTGTGTCAAAATCATATACGTGTGTGTGTGTGTGTGTGTGTGTGTGTGTGTGTGTGTGTGTGTGTGTGTGTGTATGGCTGGGGATGTAGCTTTGTGTGGTCTTGGGTTCAACCCCCATTCAACCCCCACCCCTGCCCAACACTGGAAAAAGAAAAAAGGAGACAAAAAATACATTTGACCTAGATTCAAAAGTTTCTCAGATGACCCATAACATGGGGCAGAGTCAGATTTTTAGTATCTAAGAAGAACATTAATGTCGTGGCTTGAGTATAAACTTCAGACTCAAGCAGTCTACAAAAGTGCTTGCATCTTCTGCTTATTTCACAGGGTAAACATGGAGGACGATCACATATATTGTATCTAACTAAAACTTCTGACTATATGATAAGTAAACTCAGAGTTTGGGTGACAGTAGATCACAAAGCATCAGTGTATATGAAGAAGCCTGGAGGTATAGGGGATATGTTTGACCTTGATTGTCAACACGATTGGACTGAGAAACACCTAAGAAATTTGTTAAAGCACACTTCTGGGCATGCCTGTGAAGATATTTCCAGAGAAGACTGGCACATTGAGGATCAGGTTCATGTCTGGCTGAGTCAGGAGCACCGCAGCCATCTCTTGTGAGAAAACTCCGAGGCCTATTAGGGCTCGAATAATCCGCCCCCTCCGGTGTGTAGATCTGACCTTAGACAGATAAACTTCCTCTCAGAACCGCTAAAGTCCTGACTCCATTCGCCTCAGCCCCCAAAACATACAAGCCAAAAATTAACATGTGGCCAATAAGGATGTGCCACATATCCCGACTCCACACTGGCTCCACCCCCACCTTACCCTATATAAGTCTGTGCATTTTCTCAATAATAGGGAAGCTTCCAGAAACCTCCCCGGAGTCTGTGTGGTGATTCTGCGCCTTTCCCTCCCAGTCCGGGTTCCTGAACCTAGTTTCGTGAAGGGGCTCGCAGAGGAAAACAGCAGCACATGCAACTGCAAAGCGAGGGAAAATAGCCTCGCACGTGAGTAGCACCATCCAATAGTCTGAGGACCCAGATGGAACAAAGTGGGAGGAGGAAGCCCACCAGCACACACTCCCCACTCTGTCACTCCCACCATGACAGCAAGCTGACCGTGGACTGAGACCATGACCCAAAATAATTCTTTCCCCCTTCCAGTTGTTATTTGAAGGTATTTTGTCACAGCGACGGAACATGAACATAGATAGGGGTCCTGGTGAACTAGAAGTCCGTGGAGACAGGGCAGGGTGGAGTAGCTGCTGGCTACCATGCATACAGGTAATGCCACTGTCAAGGAAAATTAATAAAAACAAACATTTACAAAGAAAAACTAGGTGCTAGGTAGGTCCTGTGTTAGATACTTGACATATACGGGCATAGGAGATTCAGAGGAAGAAGTTTTGTGCTTATTTACAATCATTCAACTACATGAGGCTTGCTCATTGAAATAGAGGACACCCAGTCTGGGAGAACTAAAGCTGCTGGGGCAGGAATAGCTGGGCTTTCTCAGATGCCTCTCTCTTAGTTGGTTTTATTGCGGTCTGTCCAGCATGGTAGCTTCAGAACTCCAAAAACAGAGTTAGAAACTGTGTTATGATCCTGTCTCAGAAGTCACAGTGTCATTCTGTAATATTCTATTTGTTGAAGTAGTGTCAAGGTCCACTTAGGTTCAAGGGATATAGGAACCCTTGCTCATGTTTTTGTTTTTTTGCTGATAAAAGATTTTTTTCAGGCATGTCTTTAAACTATCACAGTTGGTAAGAGGAAAGGACAGAAAGGAAGGTTTACAAACTGTTGTCCTAGGTTCCCAAATGGTTGGCAGTACAGCCACAGATCTGAGTGACAATGGACAAAAGTAAGACAAGGTCGCACATATTCAAATGTGTTAAATTATTCTGACTTATTGTTCCCCAAGAAAAATCTATTTCTTTCTTCACTTAGAGAGAGGAGGACAAGAGACACACAGAACATAACAGGAAAGCTGAGGTTTAATGTGCAGGTCAGCAAACTATGGCCCACAGACCATATTTGGCCCGTGCCTATTTTTTAATGGCCCACAAGCTAAGAATGATTTTCAAAAGGGGAAGAGAAGAAGAAAAAGAATGACGAGGGAGAGGAAAAGTAAAAAAGGTAAGGAGGAAAGCAATAGTAGAGAACATCTGTGGTAGACAAAGCCAAAAACATTCACTACCTGGTCCTTTACAGAAAAGTTTATTGGCCCCTGTTCTAAAGCACTTTCAGTATGCTTTCAGATAATTTCCATAGATAGAACAACAAGCATGCCTCCAGGAGGCTTTTAATATAAAGACTGTCTTCTTATACATGGAGCATGATCCTCTAATGACACAGGATCTTGTCCTATCAATTAGGCTAGGGCTGGGGATTTAGCTCAGTGGTTCTGCCACCTGCTTCAAAGTGCAAGGTCCTGAGTTCGATCCCTGTTACCAAAAATTAAGAATAAAAAATATATATCATTATATATGATAATCTCACATCTTCAGTCTCATTTTTTCCTGTCTGCCTGCCAATATTATTATCTCCCCATAATAAATAATTCCTCTTCCTATACCACTTCAAGTTTTTTGTTTGTAGTTTTCTTTTCCCCTTTGGTAACTTTCCTCTTTTAAAGTATGTTTCTTATTGCTAAAGAATAAACAAAACTCCTCACTGAGGCAAGTCATTAATTACGTAGCCAGTAACCATATTCCTGTCTTCTCTCTGTACCACTACCCTTCCTTCTAACCCTCACACTGCACTCTAACTAATCTGTATCACGCCTGTCCTTCCTTCAGAGCCCATGCCCTTCTGTGTACTGGACTGGCCTCTTACTATTCATATACCAGAAATGCCCATTCTTCCATTCGTGCCATACTGAATCATGTGCATCCCTCATGTTTCCTGTGTCGATCGCTTAGAAACTGTCGGCATTCTGCATTCCCGTAACATATGGCTGTATGTGCACTTACCTAGCATTTATTATCTGCATTTATACAACTCTTGCTTCCTCAAACAGAAAAGCTCACTAAGGGCAAGAACTATGTCTTAGCCATCTTAACACCTAATGAATACAGTAATAGTTGTTTTAAAATGATTGAATCATCTCAGATCTTTTTTATTTTTCCCTGAAAACACATTCTTTCCAGAGCTCATCCAGAGACACAGTTCTGTTGTTCAAGTTCATCTCTTCCTGTTCTTGTTCTAATGACATTTCTATTCCCAGAGCCCCTAAGTTCTGGAAGAAATCAGCTTACATTCTTTCTAGCAATTTTATGGCCACAGTTTCATTAAATCATTCTCTTAGCACTTCAAAATTCCATCTGTCCCAAAACATGACTTTCCACTTAGCATAGCTCAACTGCATGCATTTCATTACCTGCAGTTCCTTCCAACAGCTTCACAGTACATAAACCACATATGCACCTATAAGACCACAATTATATTTTTACCTTTTCTTATATTAAAAAAGACCTGATTATCTCATCATAACTATCTTTATAACTGTAAATGACTATGACTTTAGAGACAGGATTATTTTTACCACAGTCATTTAAAGAAAACAAAAATTATTCTATTAAAAAAAAAAAGGAATATAATACAGGAAAACAGATTGTCCTTGCACCCAAATGCCAACACATCACATGGGAACCTGAATACTGACTTTTGATTTTTTTTTTTCCCCTTGATTTCCTCGGAGTAATGGAGGACCACTCTGCTTCTTGAAATCCTATTCAAAGTCAGATATGACATCTGAATGCCTAACTGTGGAAAGAGGTGTTCTGGTTCCTTTTAATGAGACCATCAACAATGAAGGAGGTTATAAAGCAGAATTAGAGTTTAAAAGATATTGGGAACTGGGACACATCTATAACTGCAATACTCTGGGAAACTGCACCAGAAGGATTGCAAGTTTGAGCCCAGACTTGGCAATTTAGTGAAACCCTATCTTTAAACAAACAAACAACAACAACAACAACAAAAGTAAGCTGGGAATGTAGCTTAGTGTGAAGGCCCTGGGTACAATCCACACAGAACAGTAAACCCTTGACTTATGAACTTGATTGGTTCCCAAGGGCTGATTGTGACTTGAGTTGATTGTAAGTCAATACAGCTGAGATACGGACATTTACCTGAGTTCATACTATAGATAACAAGAGGCAAATGAATCTTCCATTAACCTGTTCATGTCAGGCCAGTAGTAATTTGAGGGTCCACTGTATTTGTTAATAGATAAAGAAAATAGATAAACAAGGACAGAAATAATTTAGAAAATAAGTATTTGGTTAATTCTCTCAGAATGAACTCCACTGTGCTCATGGATGCTCAGTGGAGAACACTAAAGGTGCTAATAAGTTGTAACATCTACATGAATATCTATTATTACTATTCCTGTAAGACAAATGAAATCCCAGGGTTAGAATAGAAAATGCCTGTTTATGTTGAGTAGATAAGTTCACAGCTAAGTTCTAAATCTAATGAGTCTAGCCAGAAGTTTACTAAGTACACACAGAGTAAGAGGTATTAAAGTCATTGGGATGTATGCTTTGAAATATAAATTACTTAATAGTGACAGTATTTCTAATAACAGAATTCTTATAAATGCAATAAAGCCCAATAAAATTTTTTCCTTCAAAACTGTTATTCATACATGTGTATGCCTGACATATGGTAGGCATTCAGTAGTATGGCTTCTGCTCAGTAAAATGCCAAAGCATTGTTTCTTTTGACTTACAGAATTTTTTCTAACCACTGCAGTAATGCTAATATATCCAAATCAAGATCACTCACTTAAAATGAGGGAATCATTAAGTAGAAACAAAAGTCTAACAAATAGTTGGAAAATTATTACAATTGATCATTTAAAAGGAAAAATGTTCTGTCATTTATAACACAGATGAACATGAAAGACATCAAGGCTGTGTCCTACCTGGGCACAGGAAGACAAATACTGCATGATTTAAAAATGCTAAATTTATAGAAGCAGAAAACAGAATGGTGATTACCAAGGGCTTCTGTGTGTATGGGGGGATTTGGGCAAAGGGTTCTATGTTTCAGTGAGGAAAATAATAAGCAAGAGAAAAAGAAGAAAAATATAACATAAAAATAGTTCAAAGGGCTGTTTTTGTAATAAGCACTGACACAATGGACCATTTCAAATGTACAGAAAAACAGAACAGTATAAAGAACTCCCATACATCCCATCACCCGGAATCAGTAAAATACTACTCAAGCTTCTTTTAGGTGTAGTGTTTGCACTGTACACTATTCCTCCCTTTGATGTTTTTTATTTTTATTTTTTTTGACAAGGGATCAAACTCGGGCCCTTGCACGTGTGAGGCAGGCTCTGGAACCACTGAGCCAAATCCCCAACCCTTGGTGGATTATTTTGAAGCATGAAGCAAAGTCCATACATCATACCATTTATGTGTATTTTCTAAAAATAGAGACAAACAAAAACCACAATGCCACTGTAAAAAATAAACTTTTTGGTTTGTGGGGGTTGAGGCAAGGTCTCACTACATAGTTCAGGCAGGCTTTTAACTCCCAGCAGTCCTTGTGCTTCCGCCTCTGGCATGCTGGGATTACAGGTGTGCCACCACACCTGGTTCAGCAATTGAGTATTGAGTATTTAAATTACTTCAATTGTCCTGTAAATGTTTTTCCAGGGGTCTGATCAACTCAAGATCTACACATTGCAATTGGTTTATATCTTTAAATTCATTTCAATCTGTAAGTTTTTCCCTGCTATTTTCCTTGAAATTTATTGTTTTTAAAAGTCAGATCATTTATACAGAACTTTCCAGTATAAATTTTCCTACTTACCTGTGGTAATTTAACGTGTTCCTCTGTGTCATTTCTTATACACTGGTAGTAGGCTGTGTCACATTGGGTGCAGGTATTAACAGTCTGATCCCCAAATACAATACTTGCCCATCAGCAATTTTACTTACTGATTTTTTTTATTTATTTTATTTTTTTTTTTGGTACTGGGATCAAGCTCTGGACCTTGCACTTTGTAAATGGTAATATCCTATCATACCCTCTGCATTTGTATAGGATGGGAAAATCTCTCTCATAGCTATTTACTCTGGGTGTAGTTTGCTTAAGGAAGGTAGGTTAAATCCAGCACTGGATTCCCTCCTGTTTTCAAACTCAGCAAGGATCTCAGCTCTCTCTTGCTTGTACTATTAAAATAATCTACACTTCTGTTCCAGACAGGTACATTCTATAAGTCCCTCCCAACACACTACTCATAGTCTGCTTTTGCTTCTTTGTGAACTCTTAGAACATTTAGAAATTTAGAATATACATCACAAAATGTGACATCTAACAGCCTTTAGATTTCTCTATGAGGAGAAATGGTCCATAAAATAGTCTGATACATGTTATAATTCTATCAAAGCTTTTTAAGATCTAGTTTCACTGACAAACTCCTGTTGTGTCATCCCCAGTTTGGTGAATAAAAGGCAACTCATACAAATTAACTTCAAAAATATAGTTATAAAAACTTAATGGGAAAATGGTGTCTTAAAAAATAGAACCACGATACTAAGTGTTCCTAGATGCAGCGCTCCAGAGAAGGTGCCTGAGTGAAATTTAGGGTTGAAAATAATCCAGGTGGCCCAAGGATAGTCCTCATTACATGTTCATAATTACTGTAGAGAAATGTATTCCCATTACAAAAATATTTCATAACAGACTTTTGATATTTTATCTATATCTTTAGTGTGTGGAAAACTCAATTTTCTTACACAAATAAAACTCACTGAAATGAATGTAAATGTTTTTTTAAAATTAGGAAAATATTTTCATTTACTAATGGTCTTAGTCATTGTTCTGCCATCTATCAGTTACATTAACAGCATCACTATGACTAAAATCAGCCCTTAACCTGTATCTACACAATGCTTTTTTTTTTAGCAAAGTTTTGAAATACACTGTACAGATTAAAACAGCAACCTCTGAATCTTTTTTGATAATGTTCAAAGTGATACCAAACACCTACAACCGTTTATTATTTAACCACAGACCAGAAAGTATTCCTAACAGAAAACAGCATTATAACTACATAAATTATCTGAATTGCCAATGCATTGACACTTTCAGTTTTTACTTTTGTGACATCTGACACTATTTGGCTTTTGAGAAACCCTGAAATGCAAGATAAAATATTCTCGATTATAATTGTCAGATGTGAAACGACTCAAAGCAGTGTATTTTTAGAAAGTAGTAGTAAAAACTTTTAAAAGAAAACCATCTTAGAACTACATACTTCTCTCCCCTTAGCTCTTTCACCTTTTTTTTTTTGCCAGCTCTCAAAAGTGAAATAGTTCACCAATGCATTTTTCACTGTCCATATTTTGATTCTTAAACATTTCATGTGGTATCTTTTCTGTACCTTCTCTTGGGACAATGACCTAGCTGTACATTTATTTTGCTCTCCCAGTAGTGGAATCTAGCAAAACACTTAACAAACCTTCTTAGACAATCATACGGGTAATTTTAATATTTTTGCTTAATTATGTCAGTGGCACCAACAGTTTCAGATTTTATGACAACGGTCATAATTCTCCTTTTGGGTGTTAGTGATCTGGCCTAATTAATTTTTGAAGATGATTGTTCCATTTGACTTTCGTGACAGAAATTATAAAGGGGATTATTCAGTGGGAAAGTGAAAGTAGATTTCCTCAGTGTTTTTCCCCCAATGGAGACAATGAGGTGTAATAAACAACGGGGGAAAACGTGGGGTTCTGAATTAATCTCATAGCTTTCCTAACGCTTTGGTCCTACACACTGCAGAGCTTATCTCTGCTGTCAGGCAGCTTTGGCAAAAATGCTTTGGGGCTACTCCACAAGACAAAATGTACTGAATCTACCCTTGCTAGTCAGTCTTATGCTATCTGCCAAAAGATAAATATTTTAAAATAGCTTGTTTTTATGTGTATAATTAACAATCAAAAGCTCTGGAAGCAAAACTATGTTCCCCAAGAATCATCACCTCTACCTGGTACATCCTGTATACAACATCTTTTCTGTTTCTAATTGAGACTGGCATTTATTAAAATGTCATTATCATAACCCATCTTTCCTTTGGTTCACTCAAAATACTGCTTTATTCCTTCCCATCAGTAACTTTTTGCAACTGCAAATTACTTAAACGATTGACAGTAGACCTTTAACAAAAAAGTTAATTGCACCAAGTAAATGTCAATAATACTGATTAGAAAGCTGTATTTTTGATGACGCAAATTCATCTCATAGGAAACCATCAACAATTAAAATACTGTATTGGTTGTTTTCACCAGCGTGCAGAACTCTAAAAACTGGAGCCAATTTTAAGAGATTAGAGCAGAACTGTACTATGGGACAAAAAACAAGTCACCTGGTGGCAGTGTTTTCTCTTGTAACCTATAAAACAATAATATATGAAAGAACCTACTACGTATCCAACAACTCAAAAAAAAAAAAAAGTTACCATGGGCAGCACTGTATATAGTTTTGGGCAAAATTTACTTTTAAAGTACAAGATAAACAAATAGTTTAGCCACACACCATTGAGAGGTTCTGATCAGATCCAATGAAAGTTTAATGAATTAACAAGAGAATTTGTAATACTTAGGAGGTGTGGATGAGCAACTGTTGATTCTCTATAAAGTGTATAGGGTTGCATAATTAGCTTGTTTAGCTCAATGAAATGTTGTGAAAATGGAATTATAGTACAATTAGACTTGTATTGTTAGCTTCTCTCCACAAATCAAGGTTTGACAGTATCCTAGAGAGCTGCATCAAAAAAAAAAAAAAAAGGGGCACTTAGTAAAAACTCTGAATTTACTTTGTTCTTTGCTTGCAAGAAAAATTTAAAGCTAAATGATTCAAGTTCTTTCTGCATCTTCAGGTATTTGTTATCCTTTCCACAATGAGGGCTCCATCCTGATGAGATCAGATTAAAGGGATACCTTCTTTAGATCCCTTCTGAATTACAAAAGCAGCAAACTCCTATAAGAGGGTAAAGAAATTCAGTTGCTTTCAAAAATTTTTCTCCTCTGTATGCCTTTTTCCTTGCAAAGAACTGCCTTACTTTTTAATTGGAGAAAAAACAAAATGCACAATAAAGTACTAAAATTTATCATGTACTGTTGTCAGTAAAAATAATATTTAAAAAATTCAAGCGTTAATTTTCTACACAGAATTTAGGATATTTAGTATATCACACTAGTTACCTTAACTACATTTTCTGTTTAAAAATTGCATTTTCCTATTGAAGTACAAGTCATTCAAGAATCAAATTGGATATTAAATTTAAAATGCTTAAGTTTCTAGAAACCTTTCTTTTAATCCCGTCTTTACTCTCACTAAAACGCAATGATATAAAGTAACACTTAAGGATCGAAGGCCAACAAATCCAGAAAATAAGGGTATCCTGGCCACCACCCCAGCAAAATTTCTTGGATTTTCCAAAGTTGAAAGAAAAACCACTCACATCACAGCAAACTTACGGAAATTTATTTTTGGCTTCATACATTAAAATCTGAATAATGCATTTAAATTCAACCTTCTCATGCAAGGAGTTGCAAATGAAGTTTTAAATACAAGCTTTAAATTGCTTCAGGTTGACATGTTTAAAAAAACTCGATGTACCGATAGCACATAAAATAGATCTAAAATGTGAAGGCACAAACTTTGGAATTGCGGGGTCTGCTATTCTGCCCTTAATACCTGCAGTGCACGACAGTATGGCTATTCCCACAGCGGTCAGAATTAAGCAAAACAGGCACAAACTAAATCTTGCATTAACTACTGAAACCTGAGTTCAAATCTTGTGGGGTGAAAAGTTAGGTGTCAGAATCTACCACAATTTTACTCCTTCCTTCAAAAGAGCGAATCCAAAGGCTCAGCTCTTCCCAGAGCTTCCAGTGCAGCGCGTCCACCCTCCGCCCGGTCCTCAGAAGAGCTGAAGTAACGGTTTCCGTGCGGCCGGGCGCGGGGTCCCGCGGGCTGTCCCTGCGCCCCGAAAACAAAAGGGATTCCCAGCCATTGTCCTCCGCGGCGCTGAGCATCACCAGCACTAGCAAGGCAGTAGCTTGCGCAGTTATCTCCACAGCGGGCAATGTCACAACCCGACCAACAGCACAAACTACTACCTCAGCCAGGGCCATGGTGTCGGGAGCCTCCGGACCGCGCGGAGGCAGCGGGCGGCTCGCGCCCCTCCGTCCTTCCTCGGTAGCAGCCGCCCCTTCTCCTCGCGCTCTTCGCGCCG
>NW_022900927.1:28232516-28236748 GCF_012274545.1 Fukomys damarensis | reverse complement strand
CCCCCGAGCCGCCATCTTACATCCGGGAGAGAGGCGGCGTCCCCGCAGCCCGCCTCGGCCAGCTCCGACGTGCCCCTGGGAATCAGCCCCAGAAGGGGGGACCCCGACTCCACGTCACTGCAGCGCTGTGGCCGCGGGCTTAGCCCCCAGTTCTCCCAGTGTGGCCCAGGAATCCTCTGTATTACCCTGGTCTCTGCCCGCAAAGAAGATGGCGGCGCGTACCGTCGCCGAAGTGGACACGTTGTACTTTGGCCTCGTTTAAAGTTTCCGGCGCCTCCTCTCCTATCCGGCAAGGACACAGCCCTTTTGTGCTCCACCCCCGCGGCGTGGCCACAGCGCAACATTCCGCAGAAAATAGGCGGGAAATCCGCTGTCCAACTCTCCTTAATGCGCAGGCTCCTGGACTTGCGGGTTTTGGCACCCCTCACACATGTGTAGGCCAAGTTTAAGAGAAGGCAGACTGTCTTGGAGTTATTTGCTCTTGCCCCAACTTTTTTCCCCTTTGCTTCTCAGAGTTTTTGTTTTGTTTTAATAAGTCAACATTAAAGAAAAGTTATTAGGGCTTGCTAGATAAAATACAGGACGACCAGTTACTTGGAATTTCAAATTCTTATACGTATGTTCCACACGCTAAAAAACAAAGTGGTCTAAAATTCAAATTTACCAGGACATCCTCTATATTTACTAAATCTGGCAATCCTCTTTGTTATGAAGCTCCTGAAAATCCAGACTACACATAGCTAAAATAAGGAATGGAGGGAAATGAAAAGCATCTTCAGCTACAATGTGAGGCTGTGCCTACACTTTGATTTTTTTTTTCACAGACACTGATTTTTTTTTCAGGGTAGCTAGAAGGCTACGAGCCCAAGCAGAATTTATCAACAATACACGAGGAACATTTATGCATAATTTGTTTTTTGAAAAAAAATTTCCCTCAAACCTGTATGGTGTAATTTTGCACAACAGCTTCTGAGTCCGAGTGTCACCACAAATTTAATGTTTCTAGCCTTTATGGCATGTGACCCAATTTCTTTAAGTACAGGTTTTCAAATTAAAAAGCAGGTATCATAACATTTGTATGTACATATTCACAAAATAAAATACTTGAATATGTCCAACAGCCATGTTATGCTAATTTTAAGCCTGAACTATTTCGTTAATATTTATGTATTTGTGTGCCTGCGTAACCAACTTGCAGTTACATGCTTTACCTGACAAAGCATAGTTCACTATCATGTTTACTGTATTACAAGGTTGTTAAATTCACTACACACTGCCTGCAAATTTACATCCTTTCCAAAACAAATGTTATAATGGCAAAAATTTTTAAATAGCCATTAAACAGTTGTTTGACCCAAAATAGAGAGCTTGCTAAAGTAATAAAACTTCCAATTTCTTTAGTCAAGCCATTACACTTTTATTAATCCTTTCCACAACTGTTTTGACAGTGCTGACAACAGTCTATTCATAATCCATAATGTGCTGTCCCTGATCAACTATTTTCCCCCATCCATAATAGCCAGAATCTAAGTGTCCTTTTTTTTCTTTCTTTTTTGGTACCCGGGATCCAACTCGTGACCTTGCGCTTGAGAAGTAGGAGGCAGCACCACTGAGCTAAATCCTTGGCCCTAAGTGTCCTTTGCAAATGTGACCACTCTCAGCTAATCCTTTAGCATCACCTCAGCAGGAAAACAAACAATCTTTTAGCTTTTTTACTTGGATGTCTTGCTTATAACTGCAAGTATCTTTACTTTCATAATTTATTATTAAAAATAAGCAATCTATTCTGCTTGGCTTTCAAGGAATCTCATGATTGGGCCTCAAACCCTCACATCTATTTTGTTTCACACAACACCAAAATGCACCATTTACTCATATTTCAAATACACCTTCTCAGGTTGTCTTTGCCTTAAAATATATTCTAATGGCCTTTAGCTCCATCCAAAATCTACCTAGCCACTAAGGTTCATTTTAAATTCCAATGATCCTTTTCATTTCCTTGTTCCTTTTCCTTCTGAGTACTAACAATATTAACCTGAACCACACACAGATTAGGTTAAGGTTTTCTATTTTATGATCTCATTAACCTGCACTTGTCTTTCACTGTACTTTGCACACTATTAAAGATCTGTATTCCTTGCAAAACTGTAAACTCCTAAGGGCAGAAATTAACTCAATGCCTAATGTAATATAAGTACTAAAATATGGTTAATGGCACAGTAGTACTTGATAATAGTCTTGTATTCAGTGTTATTTTAGGTATGTGGTGTTCTCAACTAGTTGCAACAAGTACCTGAGAGTCCCTAATAACTTCTGTCATATTATAATGACACACTAGATTCTTCATACTTGGTAGCTGTCCAGTAAAAGACCTGTTTTCTATTATGGGAAGATAAAAGTTTACTGCCCATTTCTTGAAATGTGTGTGCCAAGTGTGTTTTGTTCATGTTACTAAAACTTATAATCTAGGCACCATGCTTAATAACACCCTTTTTAATTGTAGAAAAACTGTGTTAAAGACTACTGTTAAATACATTTAACAGATGAGAAAACCAAAAAGGTAAATTAACTTGCTCTGGTCACATATTCAGTAATAGAGCTAGGATTTGAGGTTTTAAATCTGGCCAAAAACTTTCAGCTCAGATCCACTGTTATTGCTTATATACCACAGCGCCATAGCCTCTAAAAAAAAAGCAAATTAGATAAAGTGTTTTAAACACAATGTTTTAAACTTGGATTAATAAAAATCTAATGTAGCTCATATGATGGTAACAGTTATTAGATAAATTATTTTTTCACAGTATTGAAAGGTTTTTATAATATTCGTGTATTTGCCCCAATTGCTTATTCATAGATAGAGTAATTGCCTCAAAAGTATTTTCAATTTATTTTAGTAAGGGTTGGGTTTTAATGGGGTGGGAATAACTTTTGTAAAACATTAAACTAAAATATTATAGTAGAACCACTTCTGAAGCAAGACATTGTGCTCAACAAGACCTTAGTTCTGTGACTCTCCTCTAACCTGACTTCTTTTATATAATCTTCTGAAACTGTGAGAATAAAGAATAACATAGGTAAAGCCCTGGCCTACAAATACTAGGTACTGCAGAAATGGTTATTAAAATTAGGATTAGACATGCACCAAGTTTCTATATCATTATGTACTACAAACATGATATATCTATATATAAATAAAGGGATTCAAGAGATACAGGGAAGGGGAGAGGAAGGGAAGGAGATTTAAAAAAGAATCAATGTATGTCATGTACATTTACCAACTCTTCATTATGAATGTAATCATTATAAACATGCACTGATAAAAACATTTTAAAGAGTATATTCTAAGATAAAAAAATTAGGAATTAGAAGTTACTGTAACTACATCTGACTGCAGTACATACAAAGTAACAGGAATTTTTCAGCATTATACTTCTACTTCTCAAAAAACAAATTGATTGATTGACTGACTGAAACAGATTCTCACTATATTTCCCAGGTTAGTCTCAAATTCCTGGGCTCAAGTGACCATTCTCCTCCTGTCTCCTGAGTAGCTAGGAGTACAACTGCATGCCTGGCTAAAAAAGAAATTTTCAAACAGATTTTGAGAGGTGGAGGGATGGTCTGGCATTCATACAGATAGAAAGTCTCAAAATCGCTTTACCAAGTTAAAGAAAAGAATGCCCTTAAAAGGTACATCATATGCTCAGCATGTTTGAGGCCCTAGATTTAATCCTCATTCAGGAAAGTGTAATCTATTTTTTACTTGACCTGGAATTTTTACTCAATATTCCAAGTATACTTTCTTTTCAAACTGACTGTATTGAGATATTTCATGTCTTTCTGACTGTATAATTTTTCATTTTATAAAGTTTTAAGTTATCAAAAATATTTTCCCCCAAATGACCATATATGTAAGCCATCTTAAACATATTTGAATCGCTACTTATAAAGTCTTTAAGCAAAGTCACATAATGTGGAATGTGTTTTAAGTGTAATGGGGATCAGAAAATAAACACAAGCATATTAAAAATTAGTAAGATCTGAAGAGAAATTATCAAAGAGGTTACAATTTTAAGTTACAACGAGACAAGCAGAAATGCTAGCACATAATTAAAAACCTAGAATCATGCTTAGTGTTAACTACAAAGCAAATTAAGGTTCTACACAATTACAGTTATTACTATGTAGCTTTTGTGAAAGGGCTATCCTAAAAAAAAAAAAAAAAAAAAAAG
>NW_022900927.1:28225603-28232280 GCF_012274545.1 Fukomys damarensis | reverse complement strand
AAAAAAAAAAAAAAAAAAAATGAGTTTGAGACCAAGAGACTGACTTTCATGATTATAATACATAACTGATACATCTCAACAACATAAAAATTGTAAGGAGAAAATATAACAACAGTGGTATTTCTTGCAAGAGCTGTGTTGGGAGCTAAAAAAGAATATCACAAAATTAGATAAATATATCCAGTCTGACATAAACACCATATGGTAACTGCCTTAAGAGACAGGAGCTGTATGTTATGTGTTAAAATTATGACACAGAGGTAGTAAAAGCTAGAAAGCAAGCAAAATTTGCACAGTTTGGTTTAAAGCTTAGTATTTTATTTTATTTTTCTAGATGAAAAGAATTAAGACTGCAATACTATAGCTTTGGAATGTCTCTCTAGTAAAACTTCACAGAAAGAAGTATTTTTTGCAATGATTTTTCAAAAAAATGACATGATATGCATACACTATTGAGTTTTAGTTTAAAATAAAACTAAATGAAACTACATTTGCAACAACCGTAAATTCAATCATTTCCTTTTTCTTACCCGAGAGGATAAATAATCCCTTAGTAAAATCAGGAATGCTTCAATTGACCACTGTGTCACCATAAGCAACAAGGACATGGAAACCAAATACATCTAGAAAGACTCAGAAATAAGAATTATAACATTCTAGGTCTTCCATAAAAATTACTGTTTTGCAGCAGAAAAATAGCAATAGATGACATATAGGGACAATTTGATGCCTCAAATACTTTTTTAAAGTAGGCAGTGCAAATATTAAAAATCAATAGTATTTACATAACATAAATCTAAAATAGTTCAAAGCACTTGCCTCCAGTAACAAAAGAACTCACCTTCAAAGACAAAACAAAACAAAAAAACATAAAACAAAAAGTTAATGTAATTTTAAATACTCCTCTTTGAGAATAGTGGCATCAGCTCTCTATCCACATCACAGCAGACATGACTGTTCCAAGTGTATCTGTTGAATCTATCATATTTATAGCAATCCTATTTCGTGAACATCTTAGCTGCTGAATCCTGTGGCTTCAGAAAGATAGTAGGAGCTACAGTTATAAAGTACTTTATTTTTTCTACTATTTTGAAATGGCAGTGAAATTTTACCTTTGCAATTTTGGAAATACCTGCCTTCTGAAATCTCATTTAGTAGGAACGCAGTCAGCAAGGGGTTCTACAACAACCAGCTCTGCTCCTCTTGATAAAGGAATAAGTGAAATTTGAGGAAGAACTGAATGAGAAGAGGCAGAGAATGTAAGAGGAATAAAAACAGGAAGCATAAGGAGAAAATAAAGAGAGTAAACATATAATTTTTAAAAATTTAACAGAGGGAGGCCAGGGATTTAGCTCAGTGGCGCCATGCCTGCGTGGCAAGCACGTGGTCCTGAGTTCGATCCCCAGTAACAACAACAACAAAAATTTAACAGAGGGAAGAAAGTGATGGCCAGGAAAAAGGGAAACAGTAAAAAAATCTCTTAGGATACAATAATAAATTTAGCAAATAATCTGAATAATTATACTAACAATGTTACTTTGAAATAAATTTCCAAATAAATTATGCATTTTTCTCTAAAGAATTATCATCTCTATTTTAAAAATAAAGAAACAAAGACTTTTGAAAAGTGAACATGCTTAAAGTTAAATAAAAGGCAAAATATTGGTTTGTCACTGCTTTACAATTAGTCAAGATTACTGAGTATTCATATTTGCAAAAAGACGCACCATATGCTCTTTTAAAAACGCAACACTGCTAGTACATTCAAATCAATGGATTTATAAGAAATTTATCTAACTCCTATAGGTGGTTTGTATGTAAGGATACAAAGACATTAGCTGTCTTTCCTATAATATAAAAATTTTTCATTCAAAATTAAAGCACCACTTTACTTTCCAGAGGTATCAAATTTTAATTCAAATGATTATGAAGTATTAAAAACTACCCACCATAAATAAGCTGGTAACACACTGTGTTGTATGAACTCCCGTTCTTCTCATGACTGCAAATTTTAAAAAGGCAAAATCCACTCTGATAATGTAGATAAATACAACTAATCAATATTAACCATAGTAAAATGTAGTACTTTATACAATAGAAGCATATGTGTCAAAACTGCCAAACACAAGTGGAAATCTAAAGACTCTATTAGGCTGCTGGCAATGCTTTCAAAGAGACCATCTGTAGCAGTTTTCTCCACATGTGTGTAATAGTTTTCTATAAGAAACTATAATCCACAATATTCCAAACCTAAACATTTTGATCCATTCTTGAGCTTCTAAACTACTAGTTAACTTGTGGCAACTGCAGGCAGGCTGGTTCCTGAAAGTGTTCTGTCTTGGCTAAACAAACTTCATCTATAAGTCTCTTTAAGGATTTGGTTGTCCAGCTGAATTACTCTACAATTAGGTTATATTCAGTCATTTTGTAATAACTTCACAACCCTTCATTAATACAAATGTAATAATCACTAATGGGGAATACTTTTGAGTTGTTTTCTAGCATGCTTCAATAATTTATGCTACTTATTGTTTCTTAACTGACCTTTTGACCCGAAGATTACCTGAACTATGATGCCAAATTGTGACAATGAATAAAATACTCTTCAGGTCATGTGAGAAAGAATAAATAACATAGATGTTATTAGCCTGCTACCTAAATTGGATGTTATTTTCCAAAATAAAATATATACATGCAATCGCTCATATCTTCCTTCTGATAATACCTACAATTTAAAGAATATAGTTAAGAATTGATTCAGTAACCACAGAGGGGAAAAAAAACTGGTGAGAGACAACAGATGTTAGCTATTAATCTAATAAAATTAAAAATCAAAGCAAATGAAAAGCAATTCTAAGCCATACTTTACAGCACTTTTTTTTTTCTTTTGGCATTTAATTCCTAATAAATGTATACAGTAAAATTAATAAAACTTTAATGCTAGTTATAAAGAAATACTAAATAAGATCTTTTCTTTCTTGGCAGTGATAGTATTGTTGAAAACTAAAACAGTAAATCTATGCAAGCTAATAATTAGCTTACCTTTATAATGGACAAAACAGAAAAAAGACCTTAAACCAATTGTTGGCATGTGCCTATTGTCCAACAACCTATAAAGCATTTGTACCATTAATGACAAAAAGTGATCATGTGAGGCTTAATTTGCTTAGACTTTTCTAATGTGTACCCAAGGACACAACTGCAGCTGTTCAAGGACTGCTTATGAATTCAGCTGTGCAGCAAAATGAACATACCTTTGAAAGCTTCCTTTTGGAATCTCTCAGCATCTACTAATTTCACAAAACACAGTTCTACTCAGTGAAGAACTCAACTCATACTAACAAGATAAGGGGAATGTGTTAACTTTCTAAGGACTGGAATATTTTAGAAAATACAGCCGAGAAGAATGCTTGATTCAATGGCATATATTGTTAGTAGTGGCTCCTGGAGAGTTATGGGAGATATTCTGGGAAGAAAAATCTGTTAGTTATTGTACCACAGGGACAGCCTACTTACTTACTAAGACAGCATCGATTACTGTATTAACACATTCATCCCATATATGTTTTGAAGTGTAAGGCATGGTTCTGGTACTGAAAACTAATACAGAATTAGTTCAAAATTCTCAGTTATAGAAATGTATGTTGTATATTATTCTTGACTCACACTTAACTTTCACTGGAGAATAATTATACTAATTGCAATTACTCTCTTATTTTTCAAGAACAGATATATTACTTCATGTAAATTCATGGCAATATTTTTAACGTTATTAAAATAGTATACAATTGTTATTCTATCTCAATACTTTATCAGTGATATTTGTATTTTCCAAGTCTCCAGTTTATGATATCCAAATATAGAAAATACACTAAATACACAACTTGAATGCTTCTTTTGTTGTTGTTACAACTGTAAGGAGAATGCTAAAAGCAGAATATATAAAATGATATATTTTACCTTAGTTTTAGGTGAAAATAATAAAATACAAATTCATTGATTCATGTAAATATTACCTCAAAAAAGGCCTTACTGCATGGTTATAGATAATAGCGCAAATTAAATAATTACATAATTACAATATCCACAAAATTGTATCTCATTCATTACTCAATTTTAATAGCTTCTTGTAATTTTATAATTATTCTGGAGAGGCTGAACTTGATAAATACTCTTAAAATCAAAAGCCCTCTAGTATATTAAAATAATATCAATGCCATTATGATATCATATGAAAAAAATCAATATTTTAAGCATCTTGTCTTCACGTAAGTGATTATGAAAATTTAACTGAGAAGAAAAATATAATAGCATAGTCCATTAAATTGAAAATATAGTGAGCTAGGTCAACATCAGTTTTTTTAAAGAAGCAAGTTAATACACTCAAGAGCACTTTTTCTTCTCCACTTGAATAGGAAAGTGAAACAAAATTAGCATTTGACTCCATAATTCCATTAGTTACTACACTTCTAAATGCTTCAGTTTCTCCAAAAGTATACCTGTCACTGTTTTTTTAATATACATCCATGTGTACACACACACACACACACACATTTTATACTTGTAGGAGAGTGTAGTTATTTTTCTTCTTGAGAAGACATTACAACATAAAGCACATAAATCAACAAAACCTCACAGGCAAAATTTTAGGACACCTGAAATCATTTTGCCTGGGTTGCAATTCAAAGACAATGACAAATGTTAGTCACAAGAAAAAAGCAGTACAAGATATAAAATACAAAAAGTCTTTAAAATTCAGACAGCAAATATAAAAACAGACAAGGGAAAGCTTAAAGAGATATTTAAAGAAATGAGGTATGATGGAGTCAGTGCTACAATATATCTTAATGAATCAAATCAGTAACTTATATTCCAAAGCTGCAAAATCAGCAAATCATAAACTATTTACTGCTGTGTTCACATGACCTTTCTGGTCAAATGTTTAATGATCATTGATAATACATTTAAAATAAGCATGAAGCTAACTGATGACAAGGTAAAGCCTGCCTGCACATAAGAAGACAAATTAGAAGTAAAAATGTAAGCAAACAATTTTGTATTAATAAATACAGCTTCAAGCATTTAACATTATCAATATTTAAAAAATTTAAACAATAAATGCAACTATTTTATATAGAACTGTACTATTTATTATACACACAGTTATATCAGTTCCCTTTGTTTAGAAAGGCTGGTTGTAAATAATATGGAATGTTACAGTACCATCTTGCATAAAATTTTAGTACAATTTTGCACTTGAAAAAGCGTGCAAAAATACCAGCCTAATAAATCTGAATTGAAATATCTTTTCTTTCATTTTAAAAAGTACATCATTAACACATACACCACAAACTGTACATAAGCTCACTTTTGAATCACCAATTAAAAGATATGGTAGCAGCTATTTTGTGGTATTAACTTTCCCTCCCACCAGTTTAACTTATGAAAGGCTCACAGGGCTACTCATTCGGAAGCCTTTGTTGCTGTGTAAGCTTATAATATGAATTACTGAACCCAGGTAATGACAATTAAAAGGTGGCAAACAACAGCTGCCAAGAATTTTTTGTAGTATGAAATGTCCTTCTTATAGAAGACTCAGGAGAATATCATAAGGGTATCTTTCTTCCTTCAAATATACTGCAGATGATCAAGATTCTCCATTTTGAACTTTGGATGCTGGTGGATGCATGAAATCCTTAAAGGGAACCAGTGCCTCTTTAAGTGCAGAACAGACTTCCGAAGATGAGCAGGTGATACATTCTACTAAAGTTGGGTATAAGGCAATTACTTGTGCCCAGGTATTCCCATCAACTGTAACATAAGAAGTATAAAAATATCAAAATAGGATAGATTTAAACAGCAAAGATTATCCAATTAATATAAACACAATCAATGTTAAATGCAAAGGAAGGACAAAATTCTGAAACATTCAGCTTCTACCATCTGGTTTCTTCTTTTTAAAAAATCTTTGAAAGATTTCCTACTATATTTAATAAGACATGGATAAAAACATGGTTTTTGTGTTGAGTTCTCAATACCAGCAAATTTGATAAGGAACATTATAAATGATAATTTACGAAAGCACTGGAAGCCAATAAATTAACTTAGAATCATCCAAACCTTTGCTATTTTCAGTGTAGTTTCTAGAGAATATAATGTACACTGAAGAACAATTAGAAAACATTTCTTTTTCCAGTTGTCTACTAAAAATATAAATACTGATTTCCTAGTAATGTCTTTGATAGTAATTTCAATTTCAAATTACCAAACATAGATCTAGTTACAGTTGTACCTTGGCATTCATCTGCTTTGAAACTCATCAAATCTGGTATGCAATGCATTTTGACAAGAAAATTGTATTTCAGTACTCTTTTGTTTCATTCAGAAGCCCAAGCCAGAACTTGCAGATGTCAACTGCCTTGTGACTCACTACCCTTTCCGGCCAAATTTGTTTACTACTTCATTTTTGGTACTCATCAAGCCTCCCCAAACCAATTAAAGACAAATACTGAAGCCAGGCATGGTGGTACACAACTGAAATCCCAGTACTCAGGAGGCTGAGGCAGGAGGATCAATGTGAGTTTGAGACCAACCTGGGCTACACAGTGAGTTCCAGGTCAGTCTCAACTACATAGTGAGACCCTGTCTCAAAAAAAAAAAAAAAAAAAACAAAAACT
>NW_022900927.1:28218517-28225503 GCF_012274545.1 Fukomys damarensis | reverse complement strand
AAAAAAAAAAAAAAAAAGACAAATACTGAGGTACCACTGTATCCTTCTCTTATAGTGTTTCCTAATCTTTAATGTAAATCACTAGAGTTAGACTCTGGTGACGGGGGACCAAGTCTGCCGTTCTCACCACTATCATGACCGAGTACAGCTAAAGGTTATGTGTTGACTGAGCAAAAGTATTACATCCCACTCAGTAATCTCCATATACTCAGATCATATATTATAATCGTTTTCTGAGCACTCACACAATGAAACATCCTGATAGATTTTATGGCACTTTGTGAAATGAGTCTCAAATCTGGGAAGCAGAATAGTACAAAAGAAAGAATAATATAAATGTGCAAAGAGTTTTGATTTTGTTTTTTACTCTAATTTATTGGGTGCCAACTATACAAAGTGCCTTCTGAAATAAGGCAGTGCTATGTCCCTGTCAAGTCATTCATTTACGTCTATTGAGACTTCTGCTGTAAAATACAAGAATGAGTTTCTCAAACTAGTACTCCTTCGTTTACTTTTTTAAAAGTTCTTGGTCAAGTAAGTATGGCAGATGTTGCATACATCTCTCCTTTTGGGGACTAATAATTCATATGAATTTATTGAGTGCTTATAGTAAAAGATCATATTTAAACTGATCAGATCTAGGATTCCTAAAATTAATATGATTATAGAATTTTTTCCATCCAATATCTAACATCAGTAATAATTAATGTTTATTCCTTGGTATATATATCTTAGAAAATCATGACTTGTTCATTAAGCCTCTTTTCTCAAACAAGTACTTCCTCAGAGTAGGGGTAGGAAGAAGAAAAGGGGGTGGGGCTAAAGTGTATTGATAGGTTAGAGTAGTTTTGTTTTTATCTGTTTTATATGTTAGGAACCCACAACATATTTAATTTGTAAAAATAATACTGTTAACAGAAATAAAAAATAAGTCTTAAACTCCACTGGTCTAGGAAGTTTAAATACTTTGCTCCAGCTGGGTTTTTTCGTTTGTTTGTTTGTTTGTTTGTTTTGAGAGAGGGTCTCACTATATTATTCACACTGGTCTTGAACTCAATATGGAGCCCAGGATGGCCTTGAACTCAAGACAATCCCCCTGACTCAGCCTCGAAGTGCTGGGATTACAGGAGTACACCCCCATACCAGGTGCTCCAGCTTTCTTCTGCGAAACTTCCCATTTTAATCATTTAACACAAGATTATGTAAAGTGAAACTTATTTAGAATGTCTACAAGGAGAATTAACTGACAAACCAATTCTTTGTTTATTATAGGAAAATACAGGAACACATGAAGATGACAACTGAAATAAAACTTAAGGAAAACTTCAAATTCCTTTAATCAAAATATTTTTTAAAGTCCACCATAAATTTCTGTGGGGACTTTATATCTATCAAAAAAATAAATGAGCTGAATGTACTGATAAGGAAGTATTTTCATGAATTCCATCAATGAATAAACAAGAAAAAAGAGGTTCAGAAGAGTAGGTACTATATAGTGCTATTATGCACATTTATACACAAAACTGAAGGCAGTGAAATACAGTGGACCGTTGAGTTATGACCAGCCTGATATACAAACAACTTGGGTAAAGACCAGAATTTTACTTTTAACTTAGGACCAAAGTCTTGAGTGCTAGCTGCTTATGCTTCCAGATGGTCTCAGATACAGATTTAACCCTTAAGGAGGTCTGGAAGGAAGATTACAATATCCTCTCCTGTGTGGGGTTGAGAAATCCTCGGCTAGTATCGCTCTAAGGACGCTGAGATCTGCATGGAACAAAGTATGGCCTAAAACTATACAGGAGAGATATTCTGAAGGCTGTGTAGAGGAAACTTAACCAACTTGAGTTACAACCAGCCCTCGCGAATGAATTGAGTTCATAAGTCCCGGGTCCACTGTATATATTTTATGTTTACATAAACTTCTGTACAGAAGTATGAATTCATAAAATGGTTGCGGTGGTGAGGTAAGAACTGGCCAGATATTGAATAGAGGAAAGACCATCTTATAACTTTTCCTGTCTGCCTGCCTGCCTATCTATCTACCTGCACTCAGGACTGAACCCAGGGCCTTACACCAGTCTCTCCTCAGCCTTTTTTTTAGGGGAGGCAGCATCACTAAGTCATTAAGATGCCCAGGGTTGGTTTGAACTTGCAATCCTCCCAGGCTCAGCCTCCCAGACTGCTGGGACTACAGGCTTATACCACCATTCCTGGCTTCTATTCTTCGATTTATGTGTATATATACACTATCTATTCCATTTTTTTTAATCAAACTCAGGACCTTGCCCTTGCATGGTGCCACTGAGCTACATGCCTGCCCATCTATTCCAATTTTTTAAAGATCAAGTAAAAAGATAAAATGACATTGACATTCCCCCAAACAAAAAAGTAAAAAACGTCTTCACCTCTACTAAAAACACTTTATGATTATAATAAAAATTCTAAGTAGATTTGAAGTGTACTAGCTCTAAACATTAAATCTGAATTAGAATGGCTATGTATAATCCAACATATTTCTGTTGGTAAGACCTGGCTTCTTGTCTTTTTTTCTTTCTGAAAGAGGCTTATCATAACTTTCTAATACAATATCATCTACAGTTTCATTTTATTTAAATTTTCACTTCATATGATCAGAGGCATAATTCTAACTCTTTTAAACAGTTTTAAGATTTAGTTAGATGTCCATCATTATTATACTGGTCCACCCATAGCCCAACGGCTTTGTAAGGAATTACTGAGTTTTCCTTCCTTTTACTACCTTTATATGTGTAAGTTTAAATTCATGACAGCTGTCTAAAGATTTAATAAAATAATTCAAATACTATGCATGTAAATATGCTGGTTATATTTAGCATATCTCTGGCAATAATAAAGAAAATATAAACATATCTTCAAGCATTTAATTAGAATCAAACAAAGAATTTCCTGGTCTTTAGTATATCAATGAATGGTTTTCCTTCACTTAAAAATCAACTAAAACATTTAAATACTTTTTTTGGGGGGGTGATTCAGGACATTTGTCTAGACTTTTTCTTGGGAATTCTATCTTATCCTCCCCTTCTCCAGTCTTATGGTTAAAGAGATAAAAGAAGAATGCTTCAAATTTAGTATAACATCCTTTTTAGGTCAAGGTACCAACAGGCGAATTTTGACAGGAATTCATACCCTGCCATTAAGTTATTAATCAATTATTGAAACATTTTTTTATTTCTGGGTATTAAAATAATGTTAAGACCAGGGATTTAGCTCAGTGGTTCCGCCGCCTGCCTCGCAAGCACAAGGTCCTGAATTCGATCCCGGGTACCAAAAATAAAAAAAGTAATGTTGTCTGGGGATGGAAATGTAGCTCAATGGTAGAATGCATGTCTAGTACACATGAAGCCCTGTCTATGTTTGAATCCTAGCACCACAAAAAAGTAAAAAACAAATAAAAGAAAACACCCAATAATGCTGCTTAAAGTGCTAGTCTGCAAAAAAATAATCTCATGATAGAATGTAAATCAATGCACTACTATCCTCTTTAACATAGTCTTGTGTTAAAAAAAGTCAGCTGAATTAAACAGTGTGTTTAGTAACACAATTGATTTATATTCTGATACAACTATTTGTCTTAGCTCCCTCACAAACTTTTAAGACCAATAGCTGGACCAACAAACTACACTTTGAGAAGCAATGTTGTAGAAAATTCACAGTAGTACAAACACTGTCCAAAAAGCCTCTCAAAATATTTACAAGGTAAGGAAGGGGAGGTGAATCATGTACACGTCTAACTGCAATGAATAATACAGTGCTTCAAAACAAAGGTACATATAAAAGTGCTGAGTTCACCGAAAAAAAGAAATCATATGCTTTTAAAGGGATTAAGAACAAAGCTAGAAAGTAGGGTAGTATGTGAACTAGGTGGATATATGAAGTAGATGAGAATAAGTGAAAGGGTGGAAATACTTGGGAACTTAGAGAATTTTAATTTAGTGGGACCGGCAGAGTAAATGAAACCTAATGGGAAATAAAGCATGAACAGAATGGAGTTAGACTGTAGGACTCAGCAATTTGGTAGGAAATAGCAAATGAAAATGACTTTTTAATTGTGTTTTGAGAGGAGAGGGAAATGAATGATCAAAGTCATGCAGTGGAAAAATCATTTCTGAAAATAATGTACAGAATGAATTAAATAGAAATGATCAACAGAAAGGGAAAACAAATGAAAAAGAACTATAAAATTGATTCAAATTTATTTATATAGCTTATATTTATAAAGTAAATCTGTAAAAGTAGATGAAAGTTTTCTCATCTATTCCAAAATAGTGATCTTCCACATTAAAAGTGAAATATGAAAAAATAACAAAATATGAATTGTCCATGCAACATCTTGAATTCAAACCTATTTAGTTTTTCTAGTAAATTAGCTAAACTGCTATTGAATTTTACTTAACTGACATCCTAATGGAGTTGATGTTCTGCTGTCATGAAAAGTGGAGGAAAATGTCTAAGGGCTGTTATGTTCCTAAAATTCAGCTAAGTTAACAGTAATAGAAAATATAATGAGTAATATAATATAGTGTATTAACTATTGTTATTCCCATATTTTTATGGATTTTAAATTTTCTTAAAATAACATAAATGTTACAAATTTTTAAGATAACCGAGTTTCTAAGCACTTACCATTCTCTGGCTGAGTTTTCTTAAGTGAATCAATGAGAGTGCTCACTGCTTTTAAAACAAATATGATTTCTGTTACTTGTTGCCTAAAAAAAAAAGGGAAATGATTTTTGTCAAGGTTGTTAAATGTGCCATGAATATTTTGGGTTTTTTTTGTTTGTTTGTTTGTTTGTTTGCTTTTTGAGACAGGGCTTCACTATATAGTTGAGAATGACCTGGAACTCACTATGTAGCTCAGGCTGGTCTCAAACTCACAGCGATCCTTCTGCTTCAGCCTCCCGAGTGCTGGGATTATAGGCGTGCGCCACCACGCCCGGCTCTATGAATATTTTTTAAAAAATAAGGCTTGTACAAATAAGCTTTTAAAAAATACTGAACACAACATAATGTTAGTTTTAAATTCTTATAAAAGAAAAAAATCTCACACATATTAAAAGAACATATAAATATACATACTTCAGTGTACAAATCTGACTTGGAGTTATTGTTAGCACAAATTACCAATTTAAAAGGGGAGGTGCAATCTACTCAGGCAAATCTAAATTAATTTGTAAAATATTCTATATAACTACTTCAAATATTTTATAATATATGCTTTTAAAAGTTCTCTACGAGGGCCGGGGATTTAGTTCAGTGGCTCGGTGGTCTGCCTTGCAAGCGCAAGGACTCGAGTTCAATCACCGGTACCAAAAAAAAAAAAAAAAAGTTCTCTACGATAAGTTTTTCATTTCTTTAAAAGACTAGCGCTAAAAGAAATTTGCTGAAGATTAAATGGAACTATTGCAATTACAACCCGGCCCAGATTTTACCATACTGTTTAAAGCACACTCAAACTTGTAGTGATACTTTTTTTCTAACACAGCAAACAACATACATGTTAAAAATCAACAGTAAAATGGCACTATTTGGAAACACTAACAACGAGGAGTGAACTTGCAGTAAAAGATCAACAGAAGTATTCTGACTCCCTATCTTCTGACAAAAATAAAACTCTTCTGCTCTATAGTTCCCCTTACTCCATTCTATCTGGGTATCAATCTGTGTTTCAATTCTACAGGCAAGAACTATCTGATCCCACAGAACCAGTACCATTTCAAGCCTTTCTTGTAACCATACAGCATTAGTGTAATGTAGCGTTTTAGAAAACAGGTTATTGATTCTGTACATATAATGTTACAATGCTGCACAGGACAAGTATGAATAAGGCTCAATTTAAAAGCAGTGAGTAAATACTAAGAACAGAAATAGAGGAAAGGATACGTTCTGAAATCAATGTTACAATCTAATAAATAAAAGTACCCTACTTGAAGTTACTTTATTACTACATTTCTAAGTACACTTTAAGAATCAACTTTGAACTCAGTAGCACAGGAACTAGCACAAAGAATCAACAAGTGGGATCTCATCTTATTAAAAAGCTTCTGTGCTGCAAAAGAAACCATCGACAGAACTAAGAGACAACCTACAAGGTGGGAAAAAGTTTTTACCAGCTGCTCCTCAAAGGACTACTATGGAGAATATATAAAGAACTCAGAACAATCAGCCCCCCCAAATATAAAGACCCAATTCATAAATGGGCATCTGAAATGAACAGACATTTCTCAGGCAAAGAAGTAAAAGCAGCAAGTAAATATATGAAATAATGTTCCACATCACTGGTCATTCGAGAGATGCAGATGAAAACAACACTGAGATTCCACCTCACCCCACAAAGAATGGTTGCTATCAAGAAATCAATCAATAACAAATGTTGGCAGGGTTGTGGGGAGAAAGGAATCCTTCTCCATTGTTGGTGGGAGTGCAGACTGGTGCAACCACTATGGAAATCAATATGGAGATACCTCAAAGAACTAGGATTAGAGGTTCCATTTGACCCAGCCATCCCTCTGCTGGGTATCTTTCCAAAAGAATTAAAAGAATCATACCACAGTGATATATGCACACCAATGTTTATAGAGGCACAGTTTGCAATAGCTAAACCTTGGAAACAGCCCATTTGCCCATCAGTTGGAGACTGGATAAAGAAGATGTGGTTTTTCTATAAAATGGAATACTACTCAGCCATAAAGAACGCGAAATTAGCTTCATTCATAGGAAAATGGATACATATTGAGGATATACTCCTAAGTGAAATAAATAAGTCACACATGTGTAAATACCGAATAGTTTCTCTGTTGTGAATAAGTTATAATAGTACATAAGATTCTAATGAGATAATTGACCATGTGAAATAGGAAGAAAAGTGCTAAAGGTGTAGGGAAAGTGGGAAGGGTAGGGGAAATGTAACAAGGGAAAAGAAAAAAATATGAGAAAATGCAAAAATG
>NW_022900927.1:28175081-28215089 GCF_012274545.1 Fukomys damarensis | reverse complement strand
TGAGAAAATGCAAAAATGGAAATGAAGTGTTTGTAGATGGGGAGGGGAGGTGGGGGGGAGGGCAGGGACAAGGGGAAAAAAATGAGAACCAAAACCTGTCATATAAAGGTACACGATCCCAATAATTAATGTAATTGTACTGTATACCTTAAATGTACCAATAAACTCAATAAAAGGAAAAAAAGAATTAACTTTGATTAATCAATTTTTTGATTAGTCAATTTTTAACAAAGCCCATAATCAAATTACTAGCAACTATATTTTGCATGGGATTTTTTTAAACATATAAATTTGAAGAGGAGAGCTGCATTTTATGTTCTAGAAATTCAAAATATGCTGTATCCTAAAAAATTAAGAATGATTAATAAACGTTGGCAAGTAAAAATAAATAGTAACTATTATATGACTATTTCTCATTTATCAAATTAGGAAAATAAAAATGATAAACTGGTAAGTCATTTCAAAATGCTAAAGATGGAAGAAAGGGCATTCATACAGCCTTGGGGAAAAGTATTAAAATGTCTGAATTCTTTGAGTCAATTCCAACTCCAGAAATTCGTTATAAAGCAAATAAGAATGTGAACAAAGACCTGCCTCTCCACTACTGCCATATGAAACAGAAAGCAAGATGACTTTCCTCTTTCCTGACTGATAATGTTTCCTCTCATCTTATTTTGTTTCCTCCACTTATTTCATGAATTCTGGTCCATACCCTAGCTTTGATTAATCTTGGCTTAACAGAAAGGCCTGGTGCCCCTTCCACTGAAACAACTTGGATAGATGAGAAGGAAATCTGTATGTATAGGTCCAAGGGCCAGATCAAGGAGATTAGATAAAAGGAAAATATAACATATGGTAGCTAACAAAGAGAGAAGCCTAGAAGTAACTATATAAGATCACATTCTTCGGATATAATTTATTATTTTCATTGGAGAGAAATATTATTATATAATCATTAAGACTCATAATTCTTTACATAGAAATGTGGTAGATATGTTTTAGAATTCAAAAACTTCAAATTCAAAAAGGTAATTTGGCATATATATCATATAACACAACCTCCAAGGATCTGAAAAAGTATCCCATAATAAAACAATTATTATAGCTGCGGTGAGACCTATGAATATTTACACTGAGATAGGTAAAACCATAGTAAATAGTGTCAGATTAGTCTAAATCATTCATGAAAACACCTGGTTTTCAGATCTCTTTGTAACTAATGATTATATCAGTGCATTTCCTTTTGTAATAAAACAAAAAATATACCTTGGAAGAGGGCATTTACCACTTAATCTTTCATCCTCTATATAGCGATGTAAAACATCCTGAGATCTCTTTAGAAGCACTGAGAGTGCCATTCGTGAGATGTAGCCTTCTTGAGGTGTTGTGACCTTATTACTGAAGGAAAACTGAAGTAATGTTTCAAAACACATTTTAGAAAATTCTTCTCTCAAACGAATATCAATCTCTGCTTCTGTAAAATTAATTTTTGATGGTTAAAAATGTTATAACAATTCTAGCAAACTAGGAATAGAAGAAATTACTCAATCTGATGAAAGACATCTATGAACAATCTATGGCATGCATAAAGTCTGTCTACTCTTATCATTTCTTCTCAACAGTTTTCTATGAGTCCAACTTGCAATAATGACATGTTTTTTCTCCTCTTCTGGCAACAACTTTTCTGGAACATGACTTCTGCTCCAGTTCTCTAGTTGTGCTGTCTAGTCATAACACAAAAGTAGTCTATGGCCATCACCCTGGGAATTATTTCTATTCTCCCCTCTGTCAGGTCTTGCTTCCTAGATTTCCTGTTTTCTGCTTTCTTGATTTATCTTTTTTGTTATCATAGAGTATATTCTGAAGTAACTTCCTAAGAAACAATCGATAGAAAGTAAACCTACTTAGGCAAATGTCATTATTTCACTGCAGTACCAAAAAAATGTGGTATCTAGCAAGATCACCATCACCACAGCATTGTTAAAAATGTGAACTCTCCATGATTCACCTTCGTCTTCCTGAAATAGAAACTCTGGAGTATAGCTTGTCCTCCATTATGTTGCTGCTGAAATTGAGGATTACTATTCTATACTTGTTTTTGACCAACAGTGTGCCTAAGTACAAAATGCCAATCCTTTTTTATTTATAACTCTAAAATTACTGTTTTATGTCTTTAGCATCCAACATTGCTACTGAAAATATTCTAATGTTATTTTGGATTTTTTGGGGGGAAATATTTCATGATCTTTTTATCTCAGGTATTTTGATATTCATGATTATGTGCCTGAGCATCTTTTGCCTTTCACTTGTTCAGGATATTAAGTGACCATTTTTAATTTGGAGGTATGTTTCTTCAATTTATTTGATAATTTCTTCTAATTTTTTGTTCTTTCTTGTCAGATGTTGGAACATCAGCTTTAGCTTATTTCTCAGCCTTCATTTACTTATTTCTTTCTTCTCATATTATTCTTTTTTTTGGTCTTTGTTCTATTTTCTGGATTATTTGCTAATGTTTTATTCTAACCCTTGACTGAATTTATTTCAGCTATCATGTTTTCAGTGTTTCTGAATTCTTTGTTTTTTTGGGGGGTACCGGGGATAGAACTCGGGTCCTTGAATTTGCGAGGCAGGCAACAGAACCACTGAGCTAAATCCCCAGCCTTCTTTCTGGTTTTTATTGTTCCTTTTTCAGAAACTTTTTGTTTCATAAGTATGAAATCTTTTTCTCTTAAACTTTCTCATAGTACGATGTTTTTACATTTTTTATGGTTCTGTATTGCATCTGTTTCCTTCCGGTTTCTTTTATTTCCTCTTCATTGTTCAGTCTTTCTCTTTCACATTTGTGAACTTTGGCAGTCAGCTCATACTTCAGAGTGGAGGTCCAAAATGTTTACAGGAACTTCTGTGTTCATAAACTGGCCCTGATTAATAAGGAATGACTTTGTATGTATGTTGTTAAAGAAAACTTGAAGACGGAGGAGAAAATATTTGTGCCTTATGGTAAGTAACATAACTGGAAGAATGGCCATTAAGTTTTTTGTCTTGGTAAATTTGTACAATAAATAGTGAGGAATATATATTATCAGAAAAATTATACTTGAAACTCAATCCTCATTTATCTTAGGATATTTGTACCTAATTCTTACTGCATATTTTATTAAAAGTATGTAGAAAAATTTATACATTCTTAATAAAAATTTGACTACATTAAAATAAGTGGACTTCAATTTTTTACCCTCTGAGATTTCTCATGTTTGTTAAATTTGCATGTTACTATGCCAATTTTTAAGATTTAAATCAGGACTAGGATAAAACTAATTTGTGAAGTAAGTAATGAGAGAGACATCTAGTGGCCAGCCCCTATACAGTAAAACTGCTCTTTAAAGTAAGCAGCACAGAATTAGTCATGGCTCCCATAAATTCTAAGACCTGCTATGTATTGCAAAAACTTACAGTCTTTAAATCATTTCAAAGAAAATTCTAACTATAATCCCACCATTACATTTATAACTTGAAAACAATTTTATATAAAGGAAATAACAGCAAAAAGCAAAATACATTAGCATTTAAGGCAGAATGATGTAATGAAAAGAACAATGTAGTTTTTCAAAGTATGAATTTGACCTCTATCCTTTAAAATGTGAGCAATTTTTTCAACTATACTAAAGTGCTTTCACCTTCTCTAATATAGAATACCTATCCACACAGAAATATTTAGAGGATCAAGAAGTAACATTCTAGCGTAACATTTTATACATAGCAGCTATTCACTAAATGCCTGTTCCCTCCACAAATGTTACTTAAGGCATCTTATTTTTTCCCAATAGTCCCGAAAAAAGCTAGTATTAATATCTTCATCTTCAAGATTATAAAACTAACACTGAAGAGAAGTTAACCAACATACGTAGTGGCAGAATATATCCCTATTTTTCCTAACTTATAATGACTCTCAATAATCTCTGACTTCACAAAACTGGTAACTTGTCAGCCTGTAATACTTCATCAGATTCTGTAAGTGCTATGTAACATAACTAATCATGACTAGCAAATAAACACTATACCCACCAGATATTCATATTTTTCCTCACAAAGCTTAATGTTCTATTTTACATTCTTAAAAATTACCTCTCCAATTCATATTTACCATAATAACAGGGTTAAACATTTTCTGTCAGCTTCTAAAGAACTTCCTAACACCTAAAAAAATAATTAAAATTACATACCTGTAAATGAAGAGGACTGAGAATGTATTGAGCCTTTGTTAAGCATTGTCATTATCTGACCAACAAATTCCTTAGGAATAAAATTGGCATAAGGTAGTATCTCAGTGCTGATCAGCTGAACTACCTGAAAAAAAAGGGAAGGTCAAACACAGTGCATATTTTTCCAGGAAATTTCTAGAGTAAAATTTTATTTCATTTTAAAGGAAAATCAATTAAAGAATTCTCCTTGGTAGAAGTACATGAATACTTTTTTTTTTTTTTTTCCAGTACTGGGGATTGAACTCAGGACCTTGTGCTAGTGAGGCAGGTGTGGTGCCACTGAGCTAAATCCCTGGCTCATGAATACTTTGTTAAGTATTAACATGCACACTGGTCTATTTTCGCTCATTGCTCCAATTATAAAACAGTTAATAGTATTACTGTTTACTGTGACACCATTTTGACACACGCTGATCTTCAGTGTGATAACTACAAACAGTTACAGAGAAAAACTGCACATGAAACTTAGCCATATTTGAGTGAAATATCCAAAATTAAGATTTAATAATTTTTATTGCCCAAAAGTATGAATTATAAGGGATATAAAAGCTATATGCACTTTTCTCAAATACCTTTTTTTAAAAAATAGCTTATTATCTAATAAAATAAACTGTAGATTTTACCAATAGTATATCTACAGTTTATTATTTTGCCCTCTAAAGAAAAAGTTCACAGTAAGATAAATACTATACAAAAGGCAGTATTTTGTAAATATGCAATAATTTCTAGGTTTTTAAAATGATTTTTTATTTGATTTACTTAGATGTTCCCCTACCTTAAATAAAAAAAAAAAATCCTCAGGCCCCACCACCAACAAAAAAACCACTTTTTCAAATATTATTTAAATGATTGACTGATCGATTGACTGAATTATATCAGGAATCAAACTCAAGGCCTCACGCTTGTCAGGCAGGCACTGTACTACTACTGAGCTATATCCTTGGCCCAAAATGTATTATTTGCAACCAGTCTAAAATACAGACAGACACCTATTTTTTCCAAAATAGAAATTAAATTCTCGAATCCATATTCACTGACTGATGGATTTACTTTAAACTTATGAAATGAACCCAACTAAGCATCCAGGCACATGCACGTGGTACAAGACTACTACATCTAAGGGAATTATTTCTAAAATGTGAGTGACTAAAATCAATCTTTTATCTGTGAGAGTTTCAATGCTTTTTAGGTTTGATCTTAACCTATTACATACATTACCTTATTCTTTCAGCAGTTTTATAGTTTCAACATTTCTATTTGGTTTTACAAATGATCTCAGAAAAATGTTTTAAATAGCTTTCTCACCTCAACATCAATACTTTCATTTCTTTGAAATTCTTGAATAGAGAGATTATCAGGAGGTATGCTGAAAAATGTAAACAAAAAACTTTTGACTTTTAAAGGTAAATTACACTGTGAAGAGACAAATAGACTATATATATTCAAATGATAAAAAATTATATTTTCCCACCCAGGATGAGACATGCAAACATAAAACTCCAAATATGAAAACACCTGGTCCAATCCAAAACTGAAAATCTGTATAACTAAACTTCTTTCAGTACTATGAAAGAAAAAAGGAAAAGTAAAGATACTATTATCATCTACAACTACAGCAAAAATTACCATTGTGATACTTGAATTCACATGTTGTAATGACTTAAAACACCTCAATCAAGTGGCTAACTTATTCACTCAGAGACAGATCATTAATCATTAATTTGCATTAATTGAAATGCATTAAAGTTCTTTATAGTAACAACAGAAAATATCTATCAAAGAGGACTGACTTAGATTTTCTACAGCAAAACACTGTTCTAGCAAAAGCAAAGGAAATCAATAGTTCTGAGAAACACAAGATGGAGTCCAGATACTGGCTCATAAGAATTAGTAAAATGATCATAAATTTGTAAATAGTGAAATATTAACTATTTAAAAATGGCTGAGAAGGCCGGGGATTTAGCTCAGTGGTTCTGCTGCCTGCTTTGCAGGTGCAAGGTCCCAAGTTCAATCCCCAGTACCAAATAAATACATAAATAAATATAGCTAAGAACAGAATAAAAATTTTACAAAAATAATGACAATGAAAATTTAAAAATCAGCTACTATAATAAGAGCTTTATGTGTATTAATTTCATAGGTCCTCAACAATTACATGAAGTAAATATATTTGTTCTGTAATCAACAGAAAACTGAAGCTTCAAATGGATAATTACATGCACAAGAACACCCAAAATTGAATGGCAACCTGGATGTGTCTGACATTTGAGCCTATATTACTCTCTTATATTATAGAGATAAAAATTATTAGTGCATCTGGGTTTAGTATAGTATATAGTTTTGTACCCAAGGCTATAGTGGCAATGGACCTTGGTTTGCTTGGCTTGGATGCTTTGCACTCACTAAATATCTACTGAATACCAACTACCTTGAATCAGGCTTTATATCTGGTCCTGAAAAGCCAGTTGTAAAAAAGCTAGACTCAGTGTGTGTATTACAGAACTTACATTGTGGTGTGTAAGACCTATGAACTTTATAATCCAGTAGTAAGAGCTAGAAGGAAAATTTCAAAAACAAGTTCCCACACCTAAAATAAGAGCAACAATTTAAAAAACACTACTAACAAAATAGTTTCATACATCATATTTGAATCTTGAGAGATAAAAATCATGTTTAATTTATAATGAAGAAATGTGTTTAGTAGTATTAAAAGATTTGTGATGATGGTAGAGGTTAACTAATGATGGATTATCAATAAGAAAGTAACAAGCCTTTTTTTAGAAACACACTAATAATGGTAATGCTATTTGTATCATATATCAGAAATACTGTTTCCAAGTTTTAGCTATTACAAACTATGCCACTATAAACATGGGTGCGCATATATCACGGTGGCATGATTCTTTTAATTCTTTTGGAAAGATACCCAACAGAGGGATGGCTGGGTCAAATGGAACCTCTAAGCCTAGTTCTTTCAGGTATCTGCATATTGATTTCCATAGTGGTTGCACCAGTCTGCACTCCCACCAACAATGGAGAAGGTTTCCTTTCTCCCCACAACCCTGCCAACATTTGTTATTGTGTGATTTCTTGATAGCAGCCATTCTTTGTGGGATGAGGTGAAATCTCAGTGTTGTTTTCATCTGGGATAATTAGCAACGTGAAATAGGAAGAAAAGGACCAAAGGTGTAGGGACAGTGAGAAGGATAGGGAAAGGGGAATAAGGAAAAAGGAAAAAAATATGAGAAAATTTAAAAATGGAATTAAAGTGTTTGAAGGTGGGGAGGGGAGGAGGGGGTGAAGGCACGGTGGGGACAACGGGAAAAAATGAGAACCAAGACCTGGCATGTTAAAGGTACAAGATCCCAGTAATGAATGTAATGTACTGTCTACCTAGAATGTACCAATAAATTCAATTTAAATAAAAATAAAAAATAAATAAATAAAAAGAAATACTGAACTTGGTTATTAAAGTATGAAGAAATAATAAGGTAACACACAAAACTAATAACTGAAAGGTTCACTCTTAATTCCAACAATCTATAAAAACAGGAAACTGTTTTGCTCAATGTGAATATTCTGATGCCAGAATCTAAACGAATGCTTTTTCATTTAGTATCCTTACTAAAGCATATCCAAAACATTGGCTGAAACTTAAAATGCTTATTAAAATAATTTGCCTATAAATTACAAGGGAGATGGACAATAAATGGGCAATGTAAGACACTTCAAGTTTGAAGAGTACAACAGTAATTTAAAAAAAAAACTAATTTCATGAATTAAAAGGTTTGGGCAAAGTGGAACATGCCTTTATTAATCCCAGCTACTGAAGAGGCTGAGGCAGGAGCACCATAGTCAAAGTCAGCCTGGTCAACTGAACAACAGCAAGAAACCTATCTCAAAATAAAAAAGACTAGAGATGCAGCTCAGTGGTAGAGTACTCCTTGGTTTCATCCCTAGTATCACAAGCAAACAAACAAACAAACAAATAAATAAAATAATATAAAAAACCTGAAAACTAATATTATACTTTTTGTCAATTTTCTCTGTATGGTATATTAAAATTTTTGCAACTGATATGATTCACATTCTATAAAATTCACCTGTTAAAAGTGTACGATTGTTCCTCAAAGGTCTACTATCTAGAGTATATAAAAACGAGACCTCCCAAATTTAAAGACCTGATTCAAAAATGGGCATCTGAAATGAACAGACATTTTTCAGACAAGTAAAAGCATCAAATAAACACATGAAAAAAATGTTCAACATCACTGGTCATTCGAGAGATGCAGATGAAAACAACACTGAAATTCCACCTCATCCCAGAAAGAATGGCTGCTATCAAGAAATCAACCAATAACAAATGTTGGTGGGGTTGTGGGGAGAAAAGAACCCTTCTCCAAAGTTGGTGGGAGTGCAGACTGGAGCAACCATTGTGGAAATCAATATGGAGATACCTCAAAGAACTAGGATTAGAAGTCCCATATGACCCAGCTATTCCTCTGCTGGATCTTTCCAAAAGAATTAAAAGAATCATTCCACAGTAATATATGCTCACCCACGTTTAGAGCAGCACAGTTTGTAATAGCTAAAACTTGGAAACAGTTCAAGTACTCATCAACTGGAGACTGTGGTTTGTCTATAAAATGGAGCACTACTCAGCCATAAAGAATGAAAGTAGACATTTATAGCTAAATGGATGTACAGTGAGGCCTTACTCTTAAGAGAAATAAATAGGACACATGTGTAAATACCAAATAGTTTCTCTGGTGTGAAAAACTGAAAGTGTAAATAAAGTTCAAACAGGAAGAAAAGGGCTAAAGGACTAGAGGAAATGGGAAGGGTAGGGGAAAGGAAAGAAGGGAAAAGAAAAAATATGAGAAAAGGAAAAATTGGAAACAAAGTCTTTGAAAATAGGGAAGGGTGGAGGGGTGAAGGGAGGGCAGGGGTATGGGGAAAAAATAAGAACCAGACCTGTCATGTAAAGGTACAAGATCCCAGTGATGAATGTACCTGGTACCTGTAATGTATACCTAAAAAGTACCAATAAACTTAATGGAAAAATAGCGCACGCGTGCAAACACACACACACACACACACGCGCGCGCACATGCACATATATATATATATATATATATGAAGTTATATGACCATCACCATTTTAATTCCAGAACATTTTCACCACCCCCAAAAGAAACTGTACCAATTAGCAGCTACCAGCCCCCACTTTTCTCCAACCTTTGAGAACTAAGAGTCTATTTTTTCTTTTCTTGAGTTGCCTATTTTGGGTAGATCATATAAATAAATTAGATATAGACTAGTATGGTCTTTGTGTCTAATTTCTACTACTTGTTTTAAAGGTAAGTCCATGTTATAGCATCCTTCAGTACTTCAATTACTTTTATGGCTGAACAATAATACGTATACACATAAGTATATCCTATATTTAATTTATTCACTAATCAACTGATAGACATTTATTTTTCTTTTTAGCTATTGTGAATAATACTGCCATAAATATTAGCACACAAGTTTTTTGTGTGAACATGTGCTTTCAATTCTTTTGGACAGTACTTAGTGATTTTTTCTTTTTTTTTTTGGTACCAGGGATCGAACTTGGGTCCTTGTGCTTTCGAGGCAGGTGGTGGAACCACTGAGCTAAATCCCTGGCCTTAGTGATTTTTTTTTTAAAGAGACAGGGTCTTGCTATATTGCCCAAGCTGGTCCAAACTACTGAGGTCAAGTGACCCTCCTGCCTCATTTACCCAGTACTGTTCCTGAGACTATTGGCTTAGTGCCTGGCTTAGTACTCAATGGTTTTTTAAATATTACGTGCTGCAGTATCAAGCACAGTACTCAATGATTTTTAGTGTACCCATCCACAAGGCATAAATTATACAATGTCCAATTAACCTACTGTGTCTCCTATAGGATAAGTACCATGCTTTGGTATTCAGAGTTTGACTGGATAAATTTCTAACAGACCTCATATAGTTACCAGAATATAGTCCTCATATTTTTCAATTTCGTGAGTTTTTTTCTTATTTAAACTGTGTGCTTATGACAGCTATCAGTGATGTCCAAAGCCATTCTTTTCATCTACTCACTGCTTTTTTTTTTTGTAACAGGGATTGAACTCAGGACCTTGAGCTTGCAAAGCAGGCAGCAGAACCACTGAGCTAAATCCCCAGCCCTTAGTTGGTTTTTATTTTATCTGTATTGTCTTTGTTATTGTATTCCCTTGCCAAAGCAAACTGGAGAACAAAAGAGTTGGGAAATTTCACAGAGAACTGTATGGTTATTCAAAGGGTCATAGAGCAAGTATAAATTATGTTAAAGGATTTAAGAATGAACCAATATAAACAACCAAAAACTCTGAGAAGAACAACAAACTGCACTGCTCACAGATAATGTATCTAGTGGATAAATGCCTAAATTGTTGCAGTCTATATAGAAGGTAGCACTCTTACTAATCATTTTGTTAATGAATCAAGAAAAAACTATTTTCAGAGCAATTGTAAATATAATGTTTTACTTCCTGAAAGACTGTCTTATCTTTAAAAACTAATAAGCTGACCTTTTGGTAAAGAGAAAGTCTTCAAAAGTGTTGGCTAGTTCTGGCCACATACTGTCAAATTTTCCAGAAGAAGCATGCTGCCGAGCAACAGGTAGCCCAATAGAAAGAACTTTGAGGAGAGAAGACACTGCTAGTTTCCATGTACTTTCAGAAGGGCAGGAATACTTCAAACTGAGAGGAACTCTAAGAGTCTGAAAATAAAGATAGTTTAAGACAAATATTAATTAAAACAACACAAATTTACTTTAAAACAAAATGCTAAGCTAGAGAGAAAAAATAATAGCATAGTTATTTTCATTGAGAAAAGGTGTTATTTTCTAGAATGACTCTCACACATGGTCCTCAAATTCTGCTTCTTAGAAACATATACCTTTATTTATTGGGTTCTTAGTATTGAATCCAGGGCCTTGTACATGCTAAGCACATGCTCTACCACTGAGCTCTACACCCAGCTACAAAAGATATACCACTAAATCCTCATTGTTTTACTAGCAAAATTTAAGAAATATAATAAAGCTACTGCACTTATTTTAAGATATTTTTCATCAGAAAGACCTCATAGCTTAGAAAAATGGCTTGATAAATATAATTCATGATTGTTGAATAAAGTCATTATAAATGATATAAATAGTCCCTACTTATCTCAGAATAATGATTTTTTTACCTAAAGAATATATCATTTCAACAATACTGCCAGCATCAAATAAAAGTGTAGAAATGAAAAAATACCTTAATAATATTCTGGAGAACTTTCTCATTCACCACTGCTTTATGACAGGCCGTTTTTTGGTATAAATCCACAACTACTTCTAAAGACTTTTCAGCAAATGGTACATAATTCAAGGCTACCCATTCTGCCTAGAAAGTAATATTTTCACATGGAGTTAAAGATAAATGAGATTAAAGGAAATCATATTATTTTCAAAGAGAAAACTTCTTTGTCTTAAAGTTCAGGCCTTGGTTTTAGGTCAGATTATATTACATGCAAAGTTTTCAAATATTTCATGAAAAATAATTTTCACCCAGGCAAAAGTTAAAAATTATCAGAAAAAGAATATATAGAGCATTCTACGAAGAACTGGGAAAGATGTATTTTATTTGTTGCCCATAGGTTAGGACAATTTTAGGAAATTTAACTCACCGGTGCAAATAGTTGGATCTATTGTGATTCCATTGTGTTGCAAGACAAATAGAATGAGAAAAGTTAATACATATTGAAACTACTTTTCGGATTATATAAAATTATAATTTTCATGCTGAGTGAAAAAAATCAGCATGAGCATGCATGCAGAAATTTACTTTTTCCCTAAGCCAAAATAAAAGTTAAAATTTGCCTACTATTACTAAAAACCTATATTATGTAAAATCCAACTAAATTCCACACCAGTAGTGCACATACTTCTCATTTAGCACACACAGATTTCTTCATCTTGTATTGTAGATACATATTTTAGGTAAGTTTAGGATTATGGGTTAGAAGCTATTTTGTAGTGGGATTGGGCAGCCGAAGAAAAGATACAGAAGAACTCATAGTTTTCAAGGAATATGTACTGTAGATAAGCATGAAAGGTCAAACTTTTTGAAGGACCATTTAAGAGAGGAAAGTCATAAATAAGAGAAAAGGAACATAGCAATGGTTTGCCAAATGTATTTTTGTTAGGCTTAAACTATTAACAGATGCATGTAAACTTGTATGTGAATTAAAAAAAGTTTTGAAAGGAATTGAAGCCTATCTTAAGTGGAACTATTTATAGGCCATTAAATCTTACAAAATAAATATAATTTATATTAAATTACCTGATTGTATTTTGCATTTGCAATGTGCTTTGTTTCTAGTTGTCCATACTGTGGAGGTTTACAGGAAAATTCTACAAATGCCAATAACTGGTCAAATATAGCTGGATACATTATCTGCATGTTTTCTGGTCCTACACAGATGGCCTATAAAAGCAAAATAGAAACATTAGAATGCATAATCTGAACTCCAGTAAAGTTTTTACTGTGTATCCACTGGTTTAACCTAAGTAAGGGCTATGCTATTTTGAATTTTATTAAAATCTTTTATATAACTTATAAAACATTCAAACTATCTAAAACTATTATTAAAGTATAGCCTAAAAGTGTTAACTAATGACCCATAATCCAATCTGCAGAAGCTGTGACTATGCAACCTTTTATGGGAAGAGTCTATGGAGTTGTGATTAGGTTAAGGATCTAGGTGAGGGAGGGAGATGCTCCTGGATTAGCTAAGTAGGCTCTATATAATTGCAAGCCTCCTTATCAGAGGGAGGCAAGAAGATGAGAGCCAGATAAAGGAGATACAAAGGCAGAAGCAGTAACTTGAGTGATGTGCTTTAAAGATGGTAGAAGATTTCATGAGCCAAAGAATGCAGTCAGCTACAAGGTAGAGAAGGGGGGAAAAAAAAGCAGCTAGAGAAAGCCAAGAAACACTCTTGAGCTTCCAGAAGGAACGCAGCCCTCTTGACACTAATTTATTATTCTCCTAAGACTCATTTCAGACTTCTGATATTCATAATTGCTAAAATAATATTTATTTTTAAATGCTATTTAATAAGGTATGATTTGTTCCTCAATACACTAGAAAAGGGGCAAGCACATAAAGAGACTAAGGCTCTACATTCTGACCATTTGTTCACTAATACAGCCATCTAATACAGATGATCAAGAACGCTGCTCTGACATCAGCTTCTATTAAATGTCATCAGTTCACTGAAATGAGAGCTGATTTCTGCACCATGCCTAATCGACTGATGTTAACAAAGAATCACATGCCTTATACTTAGGAAATTAAATCATCTATGAAAATGTTTCTGATAGAAATTACACATTAATTTTTAACAGGCTGTGTGTAATGTCTGACGTTTCTGAATGTATAATGTATTTGATTTAAAACAAAATTTTAATGTAAATTGATAAAATAACTTTATTGCCTCAAATAATTTGATAGAAGAATAAAATGCATTATGTGGACACTACAGATTTTAATTACAGTACTTCAAAAGTATTTAAAATACATCTTATTTGCTTACATATATTTATACAATTTTTACTATTACATGTTTGTAATACATACAGTCTAGGCTTATATATTTTTCTAGCAATAAGTATGCTTTCAATTCTCACTTTCATATTTTATTGTAATGATTTTTTTTCTGTGGCAAAAATGTTTAAGGGCATCAAAATTAAAAATACAATTACTCTAAACTTAAGAAGGTATTTTGAGTATACTATCAATAAATGAAATCAAAATTCAAAGCATTCATTTATTTGTGTATTTATGATGTTGGGCCTTGCACATGCTAGGAAAGCATTTAAAATATTTACAGTACTCTTCTAACAGTAAAGTATAAAATTTATATTTTTATGAAATCTATTTTCAATTTAGTGGATAACAAATTAGTTTTACATATTTTTTGCCTCACAGATGCACCATGTATTTGTAAGTAAAATTTTAGATAAAACTGCACTGAGATATAAATGTAGACAAACTAGTGCAATCAGAACGTATGATCCTATGGATACAATGTAAAAAAGTACAGTAAAAACATCTAACTTTTAATATTTGATTATTTTACTCAGAGAGTGAAAAGAGAGCTCAAATAAAGTTTATACAGACTCAAAATTTCTCTGCTGACTGCTTCTACTGCTTCTATTTTCTTCTTTATTAACATCTTGCTAGATCTCAACTCTTAGAAGGAAACAATAGGAATCATTGTGGAAGAGACCAAATTATCCTAAGTGAGTTCTTTTATTTTTGATAACTTAAAAAGACAATGTGGATACTTGAGAAAACTATATATTACTATTTATTTGGAGGCAACAGTGATTTTGAGTATATATTTCATGGCTTTTTTTCAGTATTCCTAAGTA
This sequence comes from Fukomys damarensis, assembly GCF_012274545.1. Classification (NCBI taxonomy): domain Eukaryota; kingdom Metazoa; phylum Chordata; class Mammalia; order Rodentia; family Bathyergidae; genus Fukomys; species Fukomys damarensis. The sequence goes on along the minus strand of NW_022900927.1, from coordinate 28,200,359 downwards.
TATGTCAGAAAAATCTATAGGATAAATTTGATAACAAATTTTAGCCTAAAAACTGAGAATGAATAAGCAATCTGGACAATATTTTCTTTTAGTACTTGAAAACTACGCAAAACAAAAGAAAGTGAACTTTTAACTGCTGACATGGCTTAAGAAATTTCACTCACCAACTCATTTAACAAATGCTTCAATACCTACCATGTACTAAGGCCTTTGCTAGATGACTTGGTCATAAAAATAAGAAGAGGTAACATTTACTGAACATTTAACTTGCACCAGGTACTAAATACCTTATAAATATCTTATTTTAACAACAAAAAGTTACAGATGTATTATTTTTACTTTAGGGATGAACAAGCTGAAGGAAGAAAGATTAAGAAAACTGCTCTATATTATGTACAACACAGGGCCTCATTACACAGGGACACTATGTGATGGTGTCCCCTAAGTACAACTCCAGCAGCCCTGCTAGATATGGCATCCAGACATCTGACTTTAAGTTTCCCAATCAATAAGACAGATGTATCTTAGCCTCAGAACTTACAGTACAGTACATACACAGAGCAGATAAGCAACTAAAATAAGCACACATCACTAAATGATGGTGGCTCAGAACCCTTTGAGAACCAAGACTGAGGCTGTGAAGCCAGACGGAACAACGGTACCAAGAAAAAACAACACAGAAGCTCCTCTTAGGAAAAGATAGGAAATCGAAAATAATTTTTTCCTTAAGAGAAATAGGTTTTAAGCAATAAAATGTTTTCTTGAGTTGGACATAGTGTGCACGCTTGTAATCCTCATACTTGGGAGGCTGAGGCAGAAAGATCTTTGCAAGTTCAAGGCCAGCCTTGACTACACAGAGTTCAAGGCCAGCCTGAACTATACAGGGAGACTCTGTCTCAAAAATAAATAAATAAATGAATAAATAAAATTTAAAAAAAATAAAAAAATTTTTTCCTTGGGTACTTTATTTTTCAAGATACAGTCCCAAAGCTAGTAAATTCTGCTTGGCAAAAACATTCCAATTGCTGGCGATATAGCTCAGCAATGCCTGCCTGGCAAGCTTAAGGCCTTGAGTTCAAAAAGAAGACAAAACAAAACATTCCAATGCCTTAGAAGAATTAAAAAAATTCTGATATATGCTAATTTTTTGTTAGAAGATAATAAAGATATTATATTCCAGGTTTATGAAGTATCAATTTGATAAATGCAGAGAAAAATGACTAGAGTAAAAATTAATAATCATGAAAAATGGTAACAATCAATATAAATGAACAATAAAACTTCCTAATTTTCAGACTGAAACTGATAGTACCTAGTATGAGTAATTCCATTGCTAAAGCAGAATTTTTAGTTAACAATGTTTTCTTTTCTTTTCTTTTTTTTTGTAGTGTTGAAGGTTGAACTCAGGGCCTCATGCATGCATGCTAGGCAAATGCTCTACCAGTGGGCTACATCCCCACCACTGAGCTACATCCCAGCGCCAAACAGTGTTTTTTTGTTTTTTGTTTTGGTACTGGGGATCAAACTTGGGATCTTGCACTTGCGAGGCAGGTGGCGGAACCACTGAGCTAAAATCCCTGGCTAACCTACACAGTGTTTTTAAAAAAGTAAAATCATGTTCTCTTAAAAAAGAAGTTACGGAGTTGTTCTTTCTTATGTTTCTGTATAAACAGATAAAAAATCTGAATCAAATATTTGAGTTAGACTTATAAGAATTCCCAAAAAGCTTAAGATTTTCTTTTCTGATGGAAAAAAAAAAATCTTCATTCCCTCTAGAATAATTGATAAGTAATTTATTTTTAAGCCCAAGTGGGAGAAAAAGTAATTATTGATAGATTTCATTTTTTCCAAGTTAAAAGCAATTACTTTGATTGCAATTATGGAAACCAATATCCATACAATAAATTTTTTTAACTGACAAATTTTCTTAAATTTTAAGTTTCTCCATATTGTTTCCCTGTACAATACACCTTGGATTAAGTGAAAATTACTGCTTTGATAGACTACCTCCAGAGGAAATTAAAGGTTATCATGGTGGTTAACAGAAATATCACTATTCTTACAGTGAAAGTTTTCATCTCTCCAACTGTGTAAAAATAAAACATTTAACTGAAAATACGATTTTCATTAATAAATGACTACTGGTAGCATGCACACTAAGACTCTACTTCTATTTTAATTTTAGTAGAATGTTTTAGCTACTTTGTTAAAATGGGTGGCATGTTCAGTTTTTGTTTGTTCTTTAGCATTTTGACAGTTCTGAATTATGCTACCAATTTTCTTGGTAATCCAGAAACCCTTTTATTACTACCTAGCCTTGGTTCCAAATCTGGATTTGCTGAATGATTTTTAGATGTTTATTTTTTTTTTACAATAATAAAATACACATCTTAAATATATCTACTTTTTAAATATCTTAGAAAAATATTTTATACATTAAACCTTTCTAAACATAGGCTCTCAACAATGTCACAAATAAATCTTAGTACAGATGAAATATCAAAATATGCCAAAGTTTATTAACTTTCTAAACATAAAGGCATCTTATTAAAGTTATTATCCCCAATATTATATCCTCTTCTGAAGAGCTGCATGGACTAACCAAAAATGCTTGTGAATTGTGAAAAATAACAAGAGGATGCAAGGAGCTTCTTAAAGACTCAAAACAGATCTGAATTACCTTTCTGAAAATATCAGAAAACTTCAAGTTTTAAAAGTAACTAATTAAATCTTAACAATCTCAATTTATCTCAAAATAAATGTACAGCATTCTTGATGATCCAGAATTTATCCCCCAAAATATATAGCAAGATTTTTAAAAAATCTGTAAACTATATATATTATTGCTTAAATAGCCATAAAAATTATATTACCTTTTGGAGAACATCTAAAGCTGTAAGTACAGCTTCCTGTAAACTTGTCAGAACTGCTTCAGTATAAGATGGAAGAATGAAAGGGGATGCATCTGAACTTATTGGAACTGAAACAGCACTGTGCAATATGACCCCCAACTTTTGCAAATCATCCATGTTGAAACCAGTCTTTATGTGTTGGTACAGAGCTGGAAATATCTGAATTAAAGCTGTCAGAAAAGGCTGGCTGGGAATAAAAGTTAGTTTATCAAAAGTAATAGGAGGTTTAGTGCTTTCAGATCCAATTCTATACCAGGTATTCCACACAGCCCACCAGAGATTCAAATCTTCAAGCTCATCAGTAACTATGGGTAGCTCAGAGCTACTGCATCTCCCCAGTCTTTCTCCAATGGAATCTGTTCTTACAAATGGCCTGCTCAGGCCAGGGCCTGATATGGACCCTATAAGGACAGGCACAGGCACATTAACTACAGGAGGCGTTTCAGGCTTATCTGAGTCTCTGACAGGGGACACAATCTGTAAAATTTCTTGAAAGCTTTTCAGAGCAGCCAGAGATACTTCATTGTTTTTGCTGAGTGCTGCTGATTGTATATGGTCAAGAAGAACATCCCAAGCTCTTGAAAAATCTCCTATATTAAGAAGAGGAAAACAAACAAAAAAGCATAAATGACCAAATTTTCTCTTAATATTAGATATTTTAAAGCATATTTGCTTTATTTTTCTGCCTAAATTCCCATAAAAGTAGTAGAAAAAACATATCTAGGTATTAAAGTAGTAACAACATGAATTAAAATCTTCACAATCTAGAAATCCAGTTAATTTTTTTCACTATAAGGATAAAGGACATCAAGAAGAGGATAACGAATATAGCAAACACTTTGGTCTCAAAAATATAATTATAAATCTACATATGCAGGTGTATACTATTTCTTAGTACTGTTACTGAATGACAGAATAAAACCAATGAGCATGAAACAAAAGCTTTTTAGTAGTATCTACAGTCTATCCTCTTACCATTATCAACAATTGCATAAGATGCTCTCATTCTTAATCACTAGACTATATCTAAAATATATAAAGAACTCAAAAATATGGCTCTCAAAATAAAGGAACCAATCAAAAAATGTGAAAGTGAAATGAATAGGTACTTCCCAATAAATACATAGAGAAATGCAAATTAAAACACCACCAAGATTCCATCATCTCCCAGGAACAATAGACATCATCAAGAAATCAAATTAGGGTCAGGGATTTAGCTCAGTGGCACCACACCAAGGTCCTGAGTTTAATCCCTGGTACCACACACACACACACACACACACACACACACACACACACAAAAATCAAATTAACAAGTGCTGGTAAAAGCTGTGGGGAAAAAAACAAACCTTTCTACTAGGAAGAATGTAATCTAGTACAACCACTATGGAAATCAATATGGATAAAGAAGATGTGGTTTTTCTATACAATGGAATACTACTCAGCCATAAAGAATGAGAAATTAGATTCATTCATAGGAAAATGGATACATATTGAGGATATACTCCTAAATGAAATAAATAAGTCATATATGTGTAAATATTGAATAGTTTTTCTGGTGTGAAAAACTATAACAGTACATAAGATCCTAATGAGATAAGTGACAATGTGAAATAGGAAGAAAAGGGCTAAAGGTGTAGGGAAAGTGGGAAGGGTAGGGGAAAAGTAATAAGGAAAAAGAAAAAAATATGAGAAAATGAAAAAATGGAAATAAAGTGTTTGTAAATGGGGGTGAAGGGAGGGCAGGGACAAAGGAAAAATGAGAACCAAGACCTGTCATGTAAAGTATAAGATCCCAATAATGAATGTAACTGTACTGTATACCTAAAATGTACCAATAAACTCAACGAGGAAAAAAAAAGAAATCAATATGGAGATTTCTCAAAAAATTAAAACTAGAAATTCCACTTGACCTACTATTCCTCTACTACTTATCTTACCCAAAGAATTAAAGACATCATATTATGGTGATACATGTATACCCATGTTTATAAGAGGACAATTCCTAACAACTAAATCTCCAAAGCAGCCTACATATTCATCAACAGATGAATGGATGATGAAAATATGGTATTTACACACAACAGAAAACTACTCTACCATTAACAAAGATAAACCTAGGCCGGGGATTTAGCTCAGTGGCACCACACCTGCCTAACAAGCACAAGATCCTGAGGTTGATCCCTGGCACCACCAAAAAAAGAAGAAGATAAACCTGAGTCTTTTGTAGAATCTTAGATGCACCTTGAGACCATAATAGTAAGTAAAATAAATTTGACACACAATATTATATATCATATGAGACACCCAAATTATAAAGAGCAAAAAAAAAAAAAATTGCAAAAGTTGTAAAAGTATGATGCATGTTTTAATTGTTCTAAAGATTTTTAAATAGAGTGTATATCAGATTCTATACATTCAATCTTTACGTTTTGGTTTTCTTAAACATTTTTTTCTCATAATAGTGAGTTACCAGAAGAAAAACACATCGTAAAGAATAAACTGGACTAGAGGTGTAGCTCAGTGGTAGATTTCTTGTCTACCACATTTGAAGCCCTATGTTTAGTCCTTGGTATTGAAAAAACAGATAAGACAGATAGACAGACTGTCCTTTCACGATGAATTTATTCCTTTCGTATGAAATCAATTCTACTGATCCAACATCAGCAAAGCATGGGCTGAATGGAAGCTTCTGGTTTCTAATGATCCATAGACAGACTATGACAGACAACACATTTACAGTGAATTGCTTGGTGTACTCTGCTTCATGAAGCTCAAAAAAATAACTTTTTTCCTATAACAATCAGGCCTGATGGCTTTGTTAATAATTTGAATTATTCACATATTTGCATTACAATTACATGAAAGCCAGAGAAACTGTATTTTTTTCAAAGTAGCTTAATGTAAGTAGGCTATCAAGTACATAAAATGAATAATTGAAGCCAGATGTGGTGGCACATCCCTGTAATCCCAGTTGGGAGGCTGAGGCAAGAGAATCACTGAGTTCAAGGTCAGCATAAACTACATAATGAGAACCTGTTTCAAAAACAAACAAACAAATAATTGACATTTAGAGACTTCTAATTTTGCAGAGGCTATGACTCCATTTTTTTTTCTTAAATAGGGAAACTCTAATGCTTGAGAAAGCATTCAGTTAACTAAAAGTAAGGCAGGTATAAAACAACTAGTATTATTCCCCTATTTTGGACCAAAATAATACTTGCAGTTTTATTCATCTTTCCATCTGTACCATTTTTATTAAAAATTAACACCATAATTTACATATAATAAAAATAGATTTTAAAAGTAAATTGCTCTGTGCCTGCTTTCTCAATATCTGTACAACTGATATTTTGGGCTAGATAATCTTTGTTATGGTGGATATGTTCTGTCCATCATAGAATATGTATCATCCTCCCTGACCACCCTACCCTGAGATGGTAACAGCACCCATCCCTTCCCAGCTGTGACAACCAAATATTTTTCCAGAATTGGCAAATGTTTTGTGGGGCACAAAATGGACCTTGTTTAAGAACCATTGATCTGTACCAAAAGCTTCCCAATAGTCTAATAGTACCCTGTCATTCTTCCTTGCTACCATTTTTTTTTAAAGCAAAACATTTATTGGTACATTTCATATACATAAAGATAACATTCACCACAGGGAATTTACACTTGTACGGGATATATCTTGCTTCTTCCCCTCCTTTTTTACAAAAGCTTTGTTTCCATTTTTTCCTTCTATTTTCTCCTTTTTTTCTGGTCCCTTCTTTCCTTACTCCCTCCCTCTCTCCTTTGTTCCCCTTCTCATTTGAACATTTTCTTCCCATTTCCCAATATTTAATATACATTTTGGCTATCATTCTATTCTACAGACACCAACCAAAGTTATTGTTTATTATCTAATCATATCACAACATGAATTAAAAATCTTTCCGTAGTTTTTTCTTTGCCCCTCAAGTTGAAATCCTAACTTCTGCACACATTTTAAGGGGGATGGCCTCTCTTTACCTCTACAACTCATTGGGAATCACACTTTCCCTTATTCTCTTCATTTTACTCTGGTTCTGCAGACATGCTTGGGTCCTTATCAGCCCTCTTCAATCTTCTGTCTATTTGCCTGTAAGATTCTCCTCACTTTATCTCTCCTTTGCATGATGAACTCCTATTTACCCTGCAGATTTCAGTTAATAGCACTTCCTCAGAAAAGCTTATTCAGCTCTCACTGGCAAGGCCAAATACTTAAACTCTGAAATTACCAATGTACTACACACCTTTGTAGCATTTATCACTGTAACAATTTTATATTTATTATGGTTCCACCTTCTTTCCCAGGACAGCAAGTATTTTGCTCATCAATGCATCCCCGAAAGGACAGGTGTTACTGTTTAGATCTAGAATGTCCCCAAATGTCTCATGTGTTCAGTGGTAGGGCTTCTGTAAGATGACTGGATCATGGAAGCACTACAGTAACTTGCTGTTAGGAGGTGGAGCCTGGCTGGCGGATGGTTATTGGATGTTATAGCTTGTATGTAAATATCACCCCAAAGCCTCATGTAGTCACAGGTGGGACTTTTTCAGAGATGGCTGAATCTAGAGTGTGATGCTGGGATTAAAGGTGGGAGATTACTAAATCAGTCCACTGACTGGTTTGGCACCACCCTAATCCCAGTGCCCTAGATAGAGTACAAAAGGGGCAGAAAGAAGCTAAGGTCCCTGTCTTATTTGCTTTGCTACCTTCTGCCCTCCACAAACCATTTTTCCTCTGCAATGCCTGTCTGCCATGCTACCCTGCCTTGGAGCCAGCCAGTTACGGACTGAAACCTGTACAAACTGTGAGCTAAATAAACCTCTTCCCCTTTAACTTTGGGTGTCGGGTATTTTGTCTCAGTAAGGAGAGAAAAGTAACTAATGCCAGGCATGAAACTGCACGCCTGTAATCTCAGCACTCAGGAGGCTGAGGCAGAAGGATTGTCACAAGTTTGAGGTCAGTGTGGGCTACATAGTAAGTTCAAGGCTAGCCTGAAAAGTAACTAAGGCACTGGAGGTATGACTTAGAAGGGTATATCTCCCTATCTGGTGCCTTCTCTCTCTGCTTCCTGGATGCCATGATGTGAACACCTTTCCTCCACCAGATCCCTCAACCATACCCTTTCTACCTTGGAGCCAGCAAACTGTGGACTGAGTCCTCTAAAATCCATGAGCCAAATTAAACTTCTCTTTTCAGCTGTGGGTTTTGGGAATTTTGTCCCAGCAATGAGAACGTGCTTAAGACAATAGCAGATAATAGGTAGACATTAAAATTTTCTCAATGAAATAATGAAAATGTGCATCCTCATGCACACACCACACATAAACATAAAGATCATAAATTAAGATTCATTGGGCCAGGGATTTAGATCAGTGGTTCCACCACCTGCCTTGCAATCACAATGTCCTGAGTTTGATCCCTGGTACCAAAAAAAAAAAAGAAAAAGAAATAACACTGTATATGAATTCTAAGAGAATCTTCTATCTGTTCTAAATTTCCTTTAACAAAAGTTACTTGCATAATCAGAGAAAGAAAATGTATATATATATATATATATATATGTATGTATACCTAAAGGTTGCAATAAGTATCTTCTAGTGTTGAAGATTCTGGCTACACCAGCCAAAGTTAATACCCATGTCTCAGCCCACTGCTTCTCTGCTGTATCCCTTGAGTGATGAATAAGAATATTGCCACCTCCAGATTCAATCTTTTCTTTATCTGCAGTGGTAGAAGATTCTCGAACTCGGTCCAGTAAATGAAACAGTACCTAAATATTATTAAAATGTCACTTTAAAAGGGTTGACAATATAGCATAAGCAGCAACTTAGGAAAACCAGAAGTTATAAAAAATATACATGACCATCATATCATTCCAACATATTAGAAGAAATTGACCAGTAAAGGTAACCACATATTCTTAAATTGATCCTTAAGGTCATGGAAATTGAAAAAGGTAAATAAACTGGATAGAACACCATTTAAGACTTGCTGAGTTATCAAAGGGACATCTGTAAGGTAATGTGTTAAAAAGAAAACAAAGGTAAGGCAAGGGATCCAGGCGAAAATGTAATTATAGGCGATAATGAGATTAAGTCTACAACTAAAGTTCCAAGATTAGAAAAAGGTGCTTAAAAAAAAAAATCAATAAGCAAGAACTGGTTGGGACTTCAGGAATGTTTACATGTAAGGGGGGGAGGGAGGAGAAAGAGAGAGAGAGAGAGAGAGAGAGAGAGAGAGAGAGAGAGAGAGAGACATAAATAGAGAAATATACACATGCATTGAAACAGAAGCCAAAGGAAGAGAAAATTTCAAGAAGAAAATCATCAATAGCATTAAAGAAGCCAGAAAATGAGTAGGAGGAGAACTGAGCCTGAGCCAAAAGGTTTGGCAGCCAGCTCCCCTTTGGTCCATGGACGATGTCTGTGGTATTCAGAGTATGGTCTCTGGACCAGCAGCAACAGCATCCTCCAGAAATTAGACTGAAATGCAAATTCTCAAGCTCCACTCCAAGGGGGAAAAAAAAAATTAAGGGCTCTAGAGGACTAGGCAGGAAAGGAGGAAAAAAATGTAAGCAGCTTGTGTTTTAACAAGGCCTCTAGGTGATTGTCATACCATGATGTTTAAGAAACTGACATAGGACAACCTCAATATCAAATTACAAGGGATAAAGGAATGCAGGGGAGATGAGGAAGAAAGAAATCATGGAGAATTAGACAACAAGAATGGTAAAAATGAAGCTGCTGAAAGGAAAACAGGAATTAGAGAAAATATTCGTTAAAAAAAAAAAGATAAAGGAGACTTAAGGTTTGTGATCCGTGGAACCAGGGGATGGAGCTGAAATAGAAGACACATTTGAAATACATCAATATGGCAATCTGAAATACAATAAAGCCTAAGTTTTTTTTCTTTTTAAATACACAAATACATACATATTCTTCTTTAAAAATAAAAAAAAACAAATATAATTGGAAAAAATACACTGTAAAAACAAATCTCAATTACAAGTTGATAGCCCAAGCTATTTTACAATACCTTCCAAACAACAGTGTGCCAGGTTGAATGTTGTAATAAAGTTCCATGTGCACCAATTGTAGAAAACAGAGTTTGTCCTGCACTCTTCCTGACAGCAGGGCGGGGGTCCACACACAGTTCACCCAATTTTGCATAAAGGCATAACCACAAGCAATCAAATGGTGGTGCAGGGTGGAACGGCCGATTTAAAACCACTCCTTTCTCTTCTGCCTGCTTTTGCTGTGCTGCCTCTTCTTTATTTAATTCTTTTTCAATAGTTTCCCCTCTTTGGAAAAAATAATCTGAAATATTCCACTAAAAAGAAAAGTAGAAAAATATCACATTATTTCTAGATTAAAAAAAAACACACATAAGTAATGTGATTGCTTTACCTTCCAGAGTAAAGCTTTAAAAAATTACTTCAGAAATCTCTACCCTACTATAATACATTCAATGAAAATATTTCTTCCTCTGTCAGTGTTCTGATTTGATTTCAGGAGAATATAGGGGAACAATTTGTTTTAACTTTACTTTTTTATTATTAAAAATCTCAAGTTTATATAGAACAAGGAGAATGATATAATGAACGTCAATGTATTAATGTTCACACTACCTAGATATAACAATGTTAGCTATAAATAACATAACTATAATACCATTACTACCATAACAAAAGTATTAGCAATTCCTTGGTATAATTTAACAATAAATTTATAACTTCATATAAAAAAAGACGATTACTTTCTTCAAACATACCTATGACTTTTACCTGTGATAACTATGCCAATGGTAAAAATGTAACAGGATCAATATTGTGAACATAAATGTAAAATAAAGGAGGCCATTATCTAGTAGTAATTTAACACTGAACCACTCTTTAGGAGCAATTTTATACATAACATGCTTATATTTTTTCCAAGATTGCATTTTTAATAGTATTATTATTTAAATATAAAGTGTCCCCAAAGAATCATGTGCTAAGGGTGCTAACTTCATCAATGGATTAACCCATTGATGAATTCAGAGCGGAATGGGCTATTAGGAGATGGAGCACGGATGGAGGAAACAGATCATTGGGAGAATGATTTTGAAGGATACATCCTGTCCCAATCCACTTACTTACCCCCTCTCCGAGTCTCATGCGCTCTCTCTCTCTCTCTCTCTCTCTCTCTCTCTCTCTTTCCTTTCTCTCTCTCTTTCTCTTTTTCTGGCTGCCATGATATGAGTGGCTTTACTTCATCAGGCCCTTCTAATATGATGTTCTGCCTTACCTCAAGCCTACAGCAATAGAACCAGCCAACCATGGAAAGAAATCTCTGGAACCATGAGCCATAATCAATCCTTCCTTTTCTAAACTGTTTTCCTCAAGTATTGGGATCATACTAATAAAAAGCTGACTAATACAAATATTAAAATATTAACTTACCTAGCTTGTAAGACAATTTTAAGTTCAATTTTATAAAACTTCTCAATTATACACTTAAAAGATTCTTTTAAAATTGCCTTTAAATAACCCTTGCCTACCATGTTCAAGGTCCTGAGTTCAATTCCAGCATCATAAAAACAAAACAACAACAAAAAGTGGAACAGCTCTCTTTATGCTTACTTCACATAACAGTAACAATACTCTAGATTTTATTATTCTATATTCAAGATATTTAAAATGAGACTGAAGAGGTCAATAATTTAAAAAACTAACAAGTCAAATGTAGTTAAAAGACACGTATATCAATTTTCAGAGCCTAAGTCTTCTTCTGCTCTAACATATTGTCTCTTAATGCCCAATATATAGTTGACAGACTACAGGACTATGTAAATGTTTCAGACTTTTACTGAAGCTTTATTTACTATACAAATAGGCTATGAAAATGTTATTAAAGTTATATATATATAAAATTAGCTAACCTTCACACTGAAAGGACTAATGATTTCTCTTGTACATACTATCTGCCTATTAAATCCATTTGCGAAAGCTTATCAAACTTCAGCTTCATATGTCAAAATTATTCCAAATATTCTGCAATTAACCAGCTTTTCCTTACATTGTTATTTAAATCTTCATGAAAGAATATGCTTGGTACTTAAAAATAATTTAAAAACTTTCCATATAGCCTAAACCATATTGGCTTGGCATTCACTCATAACTGCATTATCAGTAATTTTTAAATTATATTATAAAAAGAAAGGCAATGATACTTACTAATAAACCTATTGAAGTTAAACTAATATTAAGTTCTTGGTTATGAAGTCCAAAGCTCCCTGCAACATCTACAACTATCTGCAGGCAAGTGCAAGGCATTGTTGGTAGAAAATCTGTAACAACCAACTGAAGACACTGGAATGCAGTTCGTATCAAGGATTCTCTGAAAACACAAAAGAAATATATACTGATAGATTTAAAAGAAATGCATAAAAATAAACACCTTACAAAAATTTAGTTTTTCAAATTAATTTTATTGGTACAATTTATATATACATAATTATCACATTCATCATAGGGAATTTGTATCAGTCCATGATGTATCTTGATTCCTCTTTTTTTTCCTATTTTCCTTCCTTCAACTTTTCCTCCCCTCACCTTACAATAATTTGAACAATGCCAAATTTTAAATTTTAGCAAGAAAATCCTCCATATTGTACAACATATAGTACTTTAACATTTACATAAATGTAAAAGATATACAAATTAAATAAAAAATTTAAACTCACAGGTAATAATCAATAAAATTAGGTTAAAAAAGGAAAAGAAAATAAGTGTTAGCTTCATTAACTGTATTTGTATTCAGAAAACTGAAGATAATGAATAAGGGAAGTTGGCTATAGCTAATTTTCCACCACTATCCTTATTTTGCAAGGCTTCTAGCACACGTACATAAACAACATTTACCTAATTAATGAAAACAAGTTTCTCATTCTTTTATATCTATACTGAATCTTCTTTAAATCTCCAAAGGAGTGTAAAATTCTACGTCTAATTGACAAGATGAATAAACTTTGAATTTCAAATGAAAGAAATTTGTTCTGAAGAAAAATTTTGGTGTTAAATAATGAAATGCACAAGTATAATAACTACCACTTACGGAGTGCTCAATATGTCATTACTATGTTAATTAATTTCATCCTTAAAACAATGCCCTATTTTATACATTGCATGCAAGTTGAGAAAAGCAATTTCAACTTGATCTAAGCCAGTATTTTATATTTAAGGAAAATTATTACCACAAAATTAATAAAAATTCTAATTTTACTCAGTAGTCTCAAGTAGCTCAATCATCTAAAACCACTATAACTGTTATAAAACCTTTAAAAGCGTGAGTCCTAATGCAGCACTGCAGACAAATATACCCAACATCTATTAAATATCTCCACTAGTATTCTACTGTAAATTAAATATGTACCTCCCTCCAAAATTTGCTCTTCTTTCAGTATTCCCTATTTAGTTAGTGATATCAACAACCATCAAACTGCCTTTCAGAAATCTAGGATAGTCATTCTTAATTGCCATGTCTCCATCTGCCCCTACAGCCAATATGTTAAATAGGTCCAATGCATGTCCTCCTATTTCTAAGCAGCACTCATAGGCTTTTTCGTTTCACTCTCTCCCCTCATTCTTCTGCCACGGCGGTATCAAGTTCACATCAAATGTATGTCAAATGCATTTCTAATCACACCATCCCTCTGCTCAAAAATCCTAAAATGTTCTCCAAATGTATTCAAAATAAATTCAAGTAGCTCATAAAAGCATACAAGGCCCTTTGTAATTTTGGCTCTGCTCCTTTCCCACTGGAGCCTTATTTTGTGGCATAACAACTATCTCCTTACTTGGATTCTGCGTCTAGTATGTGTACCCAAAATAGCTAGCAAACATATTATTTGGAATACACTAAGCACAGAATAAATGTTTAATAAATGAAAATAAAAGTCATTTTAAAGCAATGACTTACATTTCCTAAGACATATGAGGAAGTAATGTCCCTACCTAAATGCCATTTTATATCTTACTAAATATTTGTTTTACCAAAACAAAATTCAGTCTATGGATGTGTTCTTAAGTTAGATTGGCTTATTACTATCAGTAAGAACTTTGTATTTTAATACCAATGTCAAATAGCTATTTTTCCAACCTTTTAAGACAAAGGTAATAATACCTTTGTACCTAAAAGTTCTAAAAGTATCTAAAAGTTCCATGTAAGCAGTGGGGGCAGGGTTAAGAAACATTATTACAGATCCTAGACTTAAACAAGGGTATGCATAAAAATTACCACTACTGCAAGATTTAAAGATGGATTTGCCTTCTATCTTTATTACTTTTTGTGTATTAATTTCAAACACTTACCCTTGATCATTTCTGATTGCTCCCATGACTCCAAGAACTAAGGGCCACCCAGGCCCAAGACTGTCTCCCTGACTCTGCAGAATCTGCAGCACACATTCTAATTGTTTGAGTCGTATATCTGGATGGTTAATATTGGACATCTCCTTTAAAGGGTTCAATAAAAGCAACTGCAGCCTCTGAAAGGGGCAAGAAACTAATTAGGAAGAGAAGTGCAAAAGAACAGGAAAGTTTTGTTGTTGCTTTTTTTTTTTTAACAGCATTTGACTATGTTGCCTACTCTGATCTTAAATTCCTTGACTCAGGTGATCTTCCATCTCAGACGCCTGTGTGCTAGAAGTAAAGGAATGTGGAACTGTGTCCAGGTTGTGGTTTTCTAGGTTTAAATTCACCTCTGCTCAGAGCACCAGGGTAAACAGAAAATTTTCTATTAAAATAAGCATTTAATATGATTTCTTCAAAACTAATCATTATCTATCATAATGATAGTGATATCTATCATATCACTAATCATAATCTATCTCTATCTTTATGTAAGAGAAAAAAGAGACACTCAAGACATTAGGTTTCAGAATAAAAGAATAATTACCTTACTTTAAAAGATATTAACTATAGAAACATATAGAAATGAAAGTCACTAAATGAACACATCTCTAGCCATATCTCATATGTATTAAAATTAAAATTATCAAGTGTGATGCAATAAGAGCTATAATATGTGTAAAAAAATGAGTAAGTATTCCAGACATTAACAAAGAAGATATAAAAACACAAACTTTGTTAAGGAGAGTAAAAGAAACTCAGTTCTATCCCTTCTAGCATCTGAAAGTGCCTACTTCATTTTTAACTTTCTCCTAAGGATTCATTTATTTTATTCACTGACTAAATATTAAGCTCTCACTATGGACACTGAAGACATTACAGTAAATGGACAAGGGTTTTCATTTTTAAAAATCTCAAATTATAGTAGGAAAAAATATGAAATCATTAAAATATAAACTCTATAAGGGCACTGAGCTCTTCTGTTTTGTTCATCACTTTGTCCCAAGAGTTATATTTGGTAATTATGTATTAAATAAATTCGTAGAATACAATTATAATGCAGCAAGATATAAGAACAACGGAGTGCTCACTTCAGCAGCACATATAATAAGAACAATGGAAATGTTTATTAAATTTCTCATTCCTATTCAGTGCTCAATCACTAAAACTTTGGTGGAGTTTTCAAACTACATAAGATATATGTGAGTGTCAAAGACAGGACAAAGAATTTATGACAAATGTGTACTCTGAAAGCATAAACTAACTTTAAATAATTTTTTTTCTTTTGGTACCGGGGATAGAACTCAGGTCCTTGCACTTGCAAGGAAGGCGGCGGCACCACTGAGTTAAATCCCCAGCCCAAAGTTTAAATAATTTAAAAATGAAAATCTATTTTATTGTGCTTGCTGTTTCCAACATTCATTTTCTCCTCATGTAATGGTCAGTGAGAGAAAAGCCAGACAAGTAAGGACCAAAGCAAAGATTTCCTAAAATGACCGCTTTAATACCTCATCAAGGAAACTTGCATACTTAAAAAACAATGGTAGGTAATGAACTATTGTCATTCACAAAAGATTTAAGTAAGAGAAACAGTCTACATACAAAGTAGACTAATAAATTTTACAGAATCCTCTATTAGAATATCAATTATTTGATAAATTAAGAAAAAATTACTACAGGAGGGTGATTTTATATTAAGTATTCTTTTTACCTGGTTTTGTGAAAGTGGAGGCTCATGGTTAAATGTTAATCCTGCTTTAATAAGTGAAGTTAAAGCTTCTGCTCCCCATTCTCTCATTCGAGAGTTTGGATGTTGGCAGACCTGAAGGTACATATATTGAACAAAAATTAAATATTTACATTGTACATATAAGCTATGAGTCACACATTAATTTAAGAAAAGAAAAAACATTACATTTTCTGCTTTCACATTTTAAAATTACTTCCTATGTTCATAAGGGTTTGAAGAAAAATAAAATCCAAAATGTCAGTAACCTTACCTTCTGAATAAGGGCAAGAGGAAGCAATAGAAAGAAGACAAAAGAAAAAAGATGAAACTAAAACAGGTCACAGGATTTCAAAACAGCAAAGGATATATCATCAGAGTAAGCAAAGCAACCAAGATTATACTAAGGGTTTTTTGTTTTCTCTTGATTTGTTTTTTTCTTTTGTGGTACTAGAAATAGAAACCAGAGTCCATGAACCCATATTAGGAAGCCTTAGTATTAAGGTTCTAACTTAGTTCATAATAGAAGACTGTGGTAAAAAATTTAAAACCTTATTTGTTGGCATTTGATTAGAGGGGCCAATTAATAAAAGAATTTGCATCTATTTTAAAATATCTCAAGTTTTTTTAAATAACAAAATGACCATTATAAGCTAAAACTAAACTGTATACAACAAATACATGCATTAACAGAAGCAGCTGGTTATTAACCAGCAGCTATTAAGGATCACCCCAAGTTGAATACAAGATAATATAAATTCATATAAAATACTCTGTCACTATGTATAATTAGTGATACCAACAAAGTTTCCCTCACAGTTGTAGCCAAAACTGTAAGTAGTGTTCACTGCTAATCCTCAGCCCCTGAAGTTTCAGAACCTCAGTACCTGAAACTGAGGTGAATCAAGAGATTGTATAATGCAAAAAAGGGGTTTCAAGCTGACAACTGATTTCATACTTTAAAATTTTCACCTACCTTCAGCCAATAAAAACAACTACTACTTCATCTAACCAATTACTATAGAACTTTAGTCCTTAATAAAACATATAGACTTAAGTACAAGTTCAGGAAAGGGAGACTACGAAAGGTTATCTAGAATCGTTAATGTGCACTCCCTTATTAATAAAAAATAAATATAATATTTAAGTATGAGAGTTTACCTCAAGTAAATGGCCAGTTAGAGGGCGCCATAAAATTTCTATTCGGTGCATATTAACTAGGCCAGTTTCTAACAATTTGGCAACAGCAAAAAGAGATGGTTCCTAGGGGGAAAACATCACATTTTAATATTATAAGGAGAATTCTTAAAATTTTGACTGAAAATAAAATAGAATATTCTGAAGAATATAGCTGATTAAAATATGATTCATTAGCATATATAAAGTTAGCAATAAGAATGACAAAACTGTTATCATAAGACAAGCCCTTCTGCTATCTTTTAAGTATCCAGAATAGCTCCTAACTAGAAAATTTTTTTAGGAAGAGAATGTTTTATAGTAACAGGGTAAAAATCCAAAAATTATACTTGACACAGAAAATCTAAATTAGAGAACTTGTCTGAAGATCTAAAAATCTAAAGATTTTTAAGTTCTATATTCCTATGTATTGATAAAAATGTAATATGGCCCGGGGATTTAGCTCAGTGGTTCCACCACCTGCCTCGTAAGCGCAAGGTCCCGAATTTGATCCCTGGTACCAAAAAAAAAGGAGAGAGAGAACCAAAACCTAGTAAGGAGTTTTTGACAGCATCTTTCTTTCCTAACAGAAGCCAGTAAACTAAGTCCACTGGGGTTTTAAGACAAATATTAGGCAGATCCTTTCTTCAAATAATGTGTAGGTACCCTAAAATTTTGGGTGACAGGAAAATTCATGATTCTAGAGATGATATGGTATAGCGGTTAAAACTAACGTCTGTAAAGTTTTAAATGTCTAAGATCTCATCTTGACTCTACCATTTAATAGCTACTTTACCTTGGGTGAGTTCCTACCTCTGATTTTAAGCCTTTAAAATGGAAATAAAAATAATATAAAAACTACCTCATGCCAGAAGTGCCTGGCACATAAGTCCCTCCAAATGAAGCTTAGTATTACTTTTTCCTTCTCTTCCTCCTTATTTTAGCCAAGGTATACACAGGAATCACGTATTCCATATAAACAACAGATACCTAGGATTCACACTGAAGATTTTTACTCAAGTGTCCTAGAATGTAGTCAACATTTTCAATTTTTATAACCTCCGTGACTGACTTTGATGCATTCTAAAGTTAGAGCCATTTGCAAAGTGGTTAAGAATGAAACTTTGGAATGAGAAATAAATGGGTTCAAACTCAAAAGTTTTCAATTACCAAACAGGTGGTTTCAGGAAAATTACTTAAGCTCTCTTATTTTCATGCTTTCATCTGTAAAAAGTGAAGACTACCATGGAACCTCAGAGTTGTCTTAAATGATTAATATTCCATGGTGAATGTATCTGGGGGTTTATTCTGTTTTTATTTTGTTAATTTATTTTTATTTTTTTATATTTATTAGTACATGTTTACAGTATTCAATGACTACATTCATCATGGGGAATTGGTATATGTACATTAACACATCTCAATTCTTCCCCTCTTCCTTCCCACCCTGTTTTTAAAAATTTTTTTTCCAGCATCAGATTTAATTATTTGTTTTGTAAGTTCTCATCAAGTTAATTATAAATACAGATTAACAGCCAGACTAACAGGCCAAAATATATTTGTTAAATATCACAAGCATGAACTAAAAAATGAGAAAATGATTAATTAAAATAAGTTAGTTCTTATAATAAAATAGCTGTTTTAATATTTTTGTTGCTGCGATACCAAGCTGGATATTAGGTGTATATATAATCAGAATCAACTTCTAAAAAGAATTAAAAGCTTTATGGTAAGCTCCTTTTTCAACACATTAGCACAAACTCTCGAAATGCAAACCAAAAATGAGATGCTGATGACCTGAAAAATTCCTAAAGAGTTCTATAATGTTGAACACATTCAAAACAGTGGACACAGTTGCAGAAAACATTTATTTTAATATTTGCATATTAATAATTTTATAGATGTCATAAATAATGAACTTTTAAAAAGCTTCGATCTAGATATATTTTTATAAAGGTCTATTTTAACTACTACTTTTATAAGGTTTATATTTTTGGAGGGTGCTGGGGAATTGAATCCAGAGCCTGTATCTTTTTTGAATATTTTTTAGAAGGCTTTTATTTCCATTCTAATACTTACCATTTTACTGTACTAAATTAGATCCTAAAATAGAATTCCTCCAAATTGGGCTAGTCTTTTCAAAAGTTTTATTTTGAGACAGGATCTTGCCAAGTTGAGCAGGATCTTCTGCAGCCTCCCAAGTGCTGGATTACAGGTGTGCACCACTATGCCTGGCTAATAATTATTTTAAAATATAATGAAGTCCAAAGTTTTGTGTTTTCCAAGTATATATTTTGAATGTTTCTAAATGTTAATATTCTAAAGTACTGCTTTATTTATTTAATCAACAAAGAAAAGTTCAATTTTAAGATAATCATTATCTTCAGAAAGAAATGACTAGCTCCTTATTTTCCATTGCAATGAAAAAGAGAAACTGAGACACATATTCCTTAATTTGAATCTTATACTGTCCATATTATAAATTTTAATCACAAATACTACCACGATATTTAATGGAATCTGTGTGAAAACTGTGCTGCATAATTGTTTTTTTTTGTTTGTTTTTTTGTTTTTTTGTTTTTTTGTTTTTTGAGACAGGGTCTCACTATGTAGTTGAGACTGACCTGGAACTCACTATGTAGCTCAGGCTGGTCTCGAACTCACAGCAATCCTCCTGCCTCAGCCTCCCGAGTGCTGGGATTACAGGCATGCGCCACCACGCCCGGCTTGTGCTGCATAATTCTTTATAAAAACATTTTAAAGAATATTTAGTACCCAAAAAAATGGACGGAATTTTAAAACATACTTCATACTTACATATATCATAAGCAAAATCACGTTCTCTTTCCTACCCCCCTTCTACAGATAACCATAAATGTTAATTCAACAGAGTGCTATTAATAAACAAACTCAGTCCCACTAGTAAAACACAAAAATTATAATAGCCATACATGTTATATAAATATAATAGATGTACACTTTACATAGCTTTATATAATGTACCATATTTAAAACTGAGAAGTAGAATAGCATACCTTATTATTTCCATAGGCCATCTCCATTGCTTCTAGAGATAAGGAACAAAGTGCGTTTATTAAATGATGCAATGATACATCATCAAGATACCTAAAATGAAAATGAAGAAATTAGACATTTCAGTTTAAAATATATAGCTGATAACAATGTTTCTATTCATTAAAAAAAATTACTCTTACTGTGAGCTTTCAAACAGTCTGGAAAGTATATTGGAAATCACTGGTAAATCTGTCATCACTGCTGTTGTTAGAACCTAAGAAAAGCATAAAAGTAATGTAACATGACATTTGTGCAACCACTAATTTGGTAAGAAGGACTGGAGCTTACTGTACTGGGTCCTTCCACAGCTCTTCCAGGTTTCAAGGCACCACCACTACTAGGCTTTAATCCCAGAATCCATACAAGATGCTGAAAATTTAAAACAAAATAAAATCAGTTGTAACTTTCAATAACTAAATCTAAAATCAGTAAGTTTCCAGTAATTAATATTAAAATCAGTAATCAATTTTTTATATAAATAATTATACCAAGCACATTCAGCAGGATTTGTATCATTATGTGAAGCACTCTATCACTTTCGACAATATGAGCCATGTCTTTTATTCCTTTCCAACTTCTTTTTTAATGCTTATTGTCTACTTCCTACACCATTGTAAAGCACCCATAGGCACTGGTTAGTTTAACTGTTAGTAATTACACATAACAACACTAACCCACCACATACAACATACCTGAAGAGTTGCCAAGACAAGCTGCCATGATGTTCCAAGGACAGCCCCATGGCAATGGGCCAAATTAAGTAGAGTCCTCATACACTGGATATTTTTGGAAGTGAGCTGTATTGAAAAAGGATTTATTTGCAAGAATTGTTATGCATTTTTAAAAATTAAAATATTATAAAGTAGTAGTAGTGTATTCAAAGATTTTTTAAAGTTAAAAAACAAAATTATTAATAAAACAGGTTAAATATTTGTTTTATTTATTTATTTTTGGTACTGAGAATTGAACTCAGGTACTTGTGCTTATGAGGAAGGCAGCAGAACCACTGAGCTAAGTCTCCGGCCCTAGGTTAAATGTTTTAAAAAAATTCATTTGATTAAAAGTTGTGTTATTCTTATTGACCATAGTGATATCAACTACATAGCTAAAGAGTTTCTTCTAAAAATACCTTCTAGGTAAAAGAAGTAAGTGTAATGACAGATTTTGGTAAATATTCCAACCAAAAAAGTTCCAAGAGATTTCCTTGAGAGTTAACTGGTACCCAAAGAAAGGACAAATATCTTACCATTACTGTCCCTTGAGGCTGGACTGCTAGAGGTTGACCCACTGCCACAACTTGCTGGTGAGACTCACTTGATGGACTGATCATCATAACACTTTGGCCCTGAATAGAATATGCTAGAATACAAAGGAAAGCCTGAATAAGTAAAATATGTATTTCATATTGCACTCAAAGTAATATTTAAAACTACTAATTTGATTAGTTCCACCATAACACTTCTTTAAACATCATTAATATTATCTATATGTAATCACTGTGAAAGTTCACAAGGTACAAAATCCAAGATAACTTAAGCAAACGTTAAGTAAAACGATTTATATAAATTATAAAAATTGTAAGACTTTGGTAGTTTTCTTCACATTTAAAACAATTAGGACACGTTAAGCATTTTAAACATTATACTTTTCAAATTAGTGACCAACACACTTTCAGTATGAAAACTGAATTATCACATTAAAATATATTTAATATCACCTATAACAAATCTAGTTATTTTCAAAGTATTCAAGAGGAAATATATTTTTGAATGTCAGCTTAGTCGAAGTGACTGCAAGAATTACTGTTCTACTAGTTCCATTAAAAAAAACCCAAAAAGCAAAGACCCACTATTTCAATAGTATTGTTTACAAAAGAATTCCAGATTTATCTGCACAATTATTATTTATGATTGGTATTATTATATTCTTCCTCCACTCCTATTTTTGTAAAGGGATGGAAGAAACTGATGCTCATAAGCATGTTACTTCATCAGCCACACAGTCTGTGAATAGAACAGAAGAAGCCTCAATTCAGAATTCCCATCACCTTTTCTTGATGCCATCACCCCACAGGATGGAGAGAACTTGGTGTAACCTTAAGTCTTACATTTATTAGAAAGTGAAGCTGCGGTGGTGGTATTCAATACAGTAAGAGCATAATGTGGAGGTAAGGAACCTTTACATATTGCAGTTATAAAGGCATCTCTTGAAGTTACAAGACCCAGTCTTCCACAAAGAGCAGCCATGGTCAGTTCAGCTTTTAAAATATTCTCAGTGGCAGCTTCATCTGTGCTGAAAAGATAAGGTATTTTATTTGATCTGATTATTCCATTTTAAATTATATTGTAATACATGATGTGGAATTAGGTATCCAATGAAGTTTTAAGAAAATCTACAAAAAATACTGTCAAAAATCAATATATTTCAAAATGGAAATAAAGTGTTTGTAAATGGGGAGGAGAGGAGGGGGTGAAGGGAGGGTAGGGACAAGGGGAAAAAATGAGAACCAAGACCTGTCATGTAAAGGTACAAGATCTCAGTAATGAATGTAATTGTACTGTATACCTAGAATGTACCAATATACTCAATAAAAAGAAAAAAAAATCAATATATTTCAGAAGGAATTTTAAGAGTTATCTGAAAGTTTTAACTAAGTAAACACATTTTACAATATATGTGTATTTATTATTGATTAAAATGATCAAGAACTTAAAGATTTAATTTAAAATATCAAGAATTTCTAGCTGGGCATGGTGGCACATGCCTGTAAATCACAGCACTTGGAAGGCTGAAGGAAAGGGATCACCTTGAGTCTGAGGCCAGCCTAGGCTACATAACAAGATGCTGTCTTATCGCCCCCCAAAATATATAAATCTCAAGCATTTTAAAAGTAGTAAATTCTGCAATCCTGAAGGAAAACATTAAAGAAATTGAATATAATTATCACTGAAAAAGTAGTAGTAAATCTTCAATTGAACAGGTGTTCTGTAATGTGAGAACTGTATTTTCCATTAAAACATTACAATTCTGGTGGAAGCGCAAGGCAAAGAGACAATGAAGGAGGGGGTGAGAGAAAAAGAATGTTCTTAAGAAATATTAATTACCTTGATTTGATTATACACTGTATACATGTACTATAATATTACACTGTATTCCATAAGTACATACAAATAAATAGTAAGAATGTTTATACATTCAAAAAACTAATATTAGAAAATAAATTCTTGGTACAAATTTAAGTAAATTTTTTAAATGTTTGTTTTAACTGCTGCAATACAATATAAAACTTACAAAGACTTAATACCTGGCATCAAGGAGGAGTGAGAGTGCAGCAAGAAGACCACACCAGCAAGCATTCACCATTTCTTCCCAAACAGCTCTACTAACTTAAAGGTAAAAAGGTATCACATTTTACAATAATTATATATGGCACATTTCTTATCAATAGATCAAATTATAAAATCTTCCTGGTCATTTGAAAATATGACATATTCTATCAACAAATGAATTATTAAATATTAAGCCTTTAATATATAAAATATACCCAAATAAAAATTTAGAAGCAAAATTAATTTCAAACAAAGTCTTAAAGTTTTTAAACAGATATTATAAAACTTCTACACATGAGTTAGTTATCTTTAAAAAATAATACATATCAGCTCCTGTGACCAGTGAGGATGAGCTGCAGTAACATGTCGACTGTGACTTAGCCAGAATATTGGCTACATACATTAAGAATCAAGCAAATAAGAACACTGAACAAAACATGATCAGATACTTCACCTGGAAGTTGGAAATTCCAAACTGAAAATGGAAATTACAAATATACATATAAAGTAAAAATAAACTTTATGATATTAAACTGGAACAGGTGAAAATGGTACAGTGTCATCACTGCCTTTTTAAAATGAAGACATTTTTTAAATGTAGAAAAATGTGCATATGTGTGTGCGTGCGTGTGTGTGCATGTGTGTGTGTGTGTGTGTTTCTTATGCAAGACAGCAAGAAGCACACCTAGTGTCATTGTATTTTAATACTATTCTCCAGGGCTCCTTGGAAAACTGACTGACATCCAGGCTGCACAAGAAACATACTAGATTAGTTTAGAATATCTATTAAATGTTAAGGAAGTGCTCAGAGAATGTTAAAAGGACACAGGGCATCAAAAGGACACCGAGGCCAGCTTCAAAAGGGTCAATCTGAGCGTCAAATCAAATAATGATAGTCACAGACTGTAATTCTTTGGCAAAAAAATCCAAGAAGTTATACTAATATAAATAATAATAATAAACAGAGAGGGCAAACGGTTATTGCAGAGGGCTCATGTACATTATTATAAAAAGTTGATAATGAACTTTATACTGAAGAAACTTGGCTAACATATTAATCATATGATAAGGTGAACAACTTCAGTAAGGAGACAAGTTGGTATTATATTCTTCTTAATGTATTCTTACATTAAATACAGCATAGCAATATTTCTAAGCAAATCCTGCCAAAAATAAATAAATAAATCTCATTATAAAGGAATATAAAACAAACTCAACTTGTTTGGCCTGTACTGCTGAAAAATGATCCTGGACCATAAAGGACAGTAGTGAGGCAACTGGCAAAATTTGAAGACAGCGTGGGATTAGGCGATTATTTTGTATGGGTCCTGATTTCTGACAGTGATTATACTGTAGTACTTAAAACACTGCCCTTAGTTTTAGAAAGACTAATTTTTTTTTGTTTTGTTTTTGGTACTGGGGTTCAAACTCAGGCCCTTGCGTTTGTGAGGCAGGCACCAGAACCACTGAACTAAATCCCCAGAACCACTGAACTAAATCCCCAGCCCAGAAAGACTATTACGTATTAAGGGGTAGGGCCGGGGATTTAGCTTAGTGGTGTCTCCACCTGCCTCCCAAGTGCAAGGTTCCACGTTTGATCCTAAGCACCAAAAAAAAAAAAAAAAAAAAAAAAATAAAGG
>NW_022900927.1:28128880-28175064 GCF_012274545.1 Fukomys damarensis | reverse complement strand
AAAAAAAAAAAAAAAAAAAAAGTATTAAGGGGTAAAGGGATATCATGTCGATATAAATATTCTTAAATAGTTCAGAAAAAGTATAGTCACATGTAGAATGGCATGGTAAATATAGTAAACTGTTAACAATTGGGAAGTAAGGATGGATGATATATGATATTTTTTTGCCAATGGTTCATAAATTTCAAGTTACTTCAAAATAATAATATACCTATTTCCTTCTCCGTTTGGTCTGATGCTGACTGTAAATCTTGCTGTTCTGATGACTGTGTTGGTGAAGAACCTGCTTCAGTGGTAGAATGACAATCTGTTTCAACCTCTCCCAATTCTCCTTCAATCATACTAGTGATTCCACGGACAAGATCCAGCAAACAATGGAATGCCACAGACATGGCATAGCCTTCTGGTATAGTTGGGGGCTCAACTTTGTCCAACATCTCTAAGCTGAAATTATGAAAAAATTAAAGTAGATTTTATATAAAGTAAATTACGTAAAAATTAAAGTAAAATTAAATTGAGAAGGCACAACAAAGAAATCGTAAAAACATTTCCTATAATTTCTAGATTTTAGAATTTAAGATTCACAGAACAAGAAAAATAAGGGTTTGTCTCATTTGAAGAAGGATCTTTTCGTGGTATTTTAAGTAACTCAGAAAAATGAAGGTCTGACTCCTGATATAACTAATTATTTTAATACTTTAACTCCTGCTTCACCAATATTTTCATTATCTGTTAATATTAGAAAAATGAAGATATTTACAAAACACAGTTAAGACTTAAAAACATTTTTTTGTGTTTTTGGGTTTTTTTGTACCAAGGACTGAACCTGGGTCCTTGCACTTGCCAGGCAGGCAGCAGCACCACTGAGCTAAATCCCCAGCCCTTAAAAACATTTTAAACCTTCTCAAACTCTGACTTAGTTAAATTCTTTATTGTTTGTTGTTTTTGTAGTGTTGTGGATTGAACCCAAGGGCACAGAATGAGCTATACCACTTAGCTATATTTCCAGCTCACTGTTTTGTTTTGTTATGTTTGAGACAGGGTCTCACTAAATTGCCTAGGCTGGCCTAGAAGTTATGATCCTTCTATCCCAGTCTCCTAAACAGCTTGAATTACAGGCATCCACAACTGCACCCAGGTGACACAGATGCTTCTAAAAGAAGGTGCCATAAATTAAAATCCATCTATGAAGAGGAAGATGCTTTAACATTAGGGAAAAGTGCAACTGTGAAATATTCAGAGCACCTAAAAGCCCAGAAGCAATCTGCAGTACAAATGATACTTAAGAGCTTTGGTGTGTCAAGTTCAAACTACAAAAGTTTCTACTTCATAATTAGGAGAAAGCTTTCACAAAGAAAGACAGTAAATGTTCTATCTTAAATCAGAAGAAATAAGGAATTACCCTTCTAAATCCCTTAGATTGTTTTTGTCAATACCATAAAGAGTAATCCAGTTGGGAAAGAACTAATAGTACTGGGACTACAGATTCTTCACATGTAAAAGATAGATTTTGAACTTTTACTTTATACTATATACAGAATTAACTCAAAAGGAATCAAGACTCTCTAGGAGATAAAATTATAAAATTCCTAGAGTAAGACATAGACAAAAATCTTTCTGACCTTAGATTAGGCAATGGTTTATAGATATAAGCACAACCAACAAAGAAAAAGGAAGACAAACTACTGTGCTTCAAATAGCAATATCAAGAAAATGAAAAGTCACTCAACAAACCAGAGAAATTTTCACTAGAATGGTTATAATAAAAAGATAAACAACAAATATTATTTAGGATGTGCAGAAATCTGAACCTTTACACAGTGCTGAAAATGTAAAATGTTACAGTTGCTTGGGAAAACATTTTGACAGTTCCTCAAAAAGTTAAACATAGAGTCATCATATGACCCAGCAGTTCTATCTGAGATACATACCAAAGAGACACGAAAACACATGTGTATGGAGAAATGTGCAGGCAAATGCTCACAGCAGCATTTATAGGAATCAAAAAGTGAAAATAATCTAAATACGTCAAAAACAAGGGGTTTTAAAATGTAGTTTATCCATACATTAAAGTATTATTCAACCATAAAAACTAATGAATCTGTCTTTTACATGTGAAAAAGCCCAAATGTAAAGAGACCAATAATGTAATAAATTAAAGAAAATAACGCCACCAATACTTGGGTCAAAACTACTTCTATTGTGGTGCCGCCACCTGCCTTGCAAGTGTAAGGTCTGGAGTTCACCCCAGTACCAAAGGAAAAAAAAACTACTTCTATGTAGACATCGCCCAAGTTTTCAAATTACTACATACAATATTTAAGAAGTCAATGAAAGACCCAAATATACAACCAATATTTACATGTGTCTCTCCAAAGAAACTAGTAGAAATCATTTTATATTGAATCTCACAATGAATGATCAGAAGATGCCATTCAACAGGAAGCTCCAATGTGCACAGAAAATGGATGTACAGAGGCCGGGGATTTAGCTCAGTGGTTCCGCCGCCTGCCTTGCAAACACAAGGACGTGAGTTTGATCCCCAGTACCAAAAAAAAAAAAGGAAATGGATGTACAAAAAGAACACCCAATATTCTCTCGCAATTTGTAATTTCAAAAGTGAATAACTTCAGCATTACAGTACTAAGAAATTTACACATTTCTTTAGATATTAAATTCTAATTTTATCTTAAAGATGAGAAAATTAAGATCAAGTGAGATAATGCTGTACTCAAATCCAGAGTATTCAGCAGGAGAACCACATAAAATTCTGCTCTCCTGAGTGACAGGAGTAGATTATCAATAAACAATTTGATTTTAGGTGTTTATTAATAAAAAGGCAGTTTTACAACTTTGCTGAAAACTTACTCTTTCATAGTTTATGTGTTTTCCTACTCACCCACACATCCTCACTCCCTCCTTTTGACTGTGTCTGCACAATTATGTCCTCAGATCATTTTCTGTCCCTATCTTCACCTTGTTTGCTCTCTCACCTCTAAACTTACTTTTACTTCAAATAATTAAGCACTACCCAAGATTATATGTGCATTTGTGTCTTTATTTATTGACTATCTCACCAAAATGTAAGCTCTATAAGGATAGGAATTTTGTTTTGTGCTGGTTTTGTTTTGTTTTGTTTTCAGTTTATAAAACTGTGGCAGTGAACTAGATAATTATTAATGTCTCCTTTAGGGTTAGAAATCTAATTCTTTTACAATTTCATTTCTAGTACACTTGAGTTATTACCTTTTCTAACATAGGAAAGTCAATATACTAAGTAACTTTAATATCTTATAAATGAAAAATGTAACAAATTTTCATTAAAATATTTCAGTGCTCTATGTCTACACTTTTATAATTTTAGACAAAAGAAAGCTGTGTGCCAAAATATCACAATAGTGATGCAATGCAGACTAATAAATTAATCAGAGATTTTTTTCATACTTTTTTTTTTTTTTTTTTGATACCAGGGATCAAACTCAAGACCTTGTGGCTGCAAGGCAGGCACAGTGCCCGAGTGCTCCTGAGCAAAATCTCCGGCCCCTTCATACTTTGTATTTGAGGTCATTTTCATTTACTGTCAACAGAATAGTGATTTCATCACACATATCAATTATTCAAAACATATCAGTAACTGCCTCATACTAACTACAGCAATGTTAAACTGATTTAATACATTTTTTTTCTCATTTTTGGTGTTTTGATACAGGGTTTCACTATGCAACTGAGGCTGGTCTTGAACTCACTATGTAGCCCAGGCTGGCCTCAAATTCATGACAAACTTCCTGCCTCTGGCTCTATTCTGGAACTGCAGGTGTGTGCCTGGCTAAACTCATGTAATACTGTTTTATTTCTGTTAGCACTCATTAATTGTTTAAAAAAAATGAAACAGTACACTGCTAAATACGTATTTGTTAAACTGAAGTAGCTAATGACAATCCAAAAAGAGACATGGACTCCATTAAAGTTTTAATAAATTAAAAACTAAAATTTCTGTGTTCAACCCCAAGAATATGATTAGCTAAATATTTTTAAATGTTTAAAGTAAATTTCTTCATTTACAGTATTCTAAAAAGTTAGATTATAGTATTACTTCCATTTCATAGATGATGCAACTGGTATTTAAAAAAAAATCAATTTGCCAGAGGTAACTCAGTTAATATCAGATGACATAAGTCCAAGAGGTCTGAAATCAAATCCTGTACTCAAAAAAACCTATATAGGACATTTGAATAGGTGTTTAGGTTAGAAAAAAACAAAAAACAAAAAAACTTCGTTTTACAAAGATGCCAGCAGTCTACAATTAGGATAAAAAAAAAAATCTAGTCCTAGAAAAAATTCTCAAAATATGATAAAAGAAAATGAGTTTTGGGGTATTAGAAATGGTGGATTTAAAACTTAAAATATGATGTAGACAGAAGTATTTTAGGATTGAATATCATCTCCAACAATATTCCTTATAAAGTAATGTTACTGCTACTTACTAGGTGGCTTTAGCACTGCCTTGAACTGTTATAGTCAGAATAGGTATCCAAGTTCCTCTATATTCAAAGGCTGGTAGCAGAGTAACACCTCCACCAATCCCCACCATTCCTGAGTTAGCTGGTGCTGAGACTGGGCCACCAGAATTATTGTTTCCTATTAGATAAGAGGGAAAAAGCAAAGATACTAATTTACCACTTGATGACAAATCATTAATATTCAAACACCTAGTTAACCTTTAAATTTTTTTCTGTACCATGAGAATATTACACATACAAATGAAATGTATTAATCCTAATTTGTTAACCTGATAATCCAAATACCATTTCCTTTTTTGTATAAAAGCTACTAAAGCAGAATTATTAGAATTATGGCCAAATAATATTTTATTATTTATTTTGTTAGTCTTCTTTATCCAGGTGAAATAAATAAAAATACAATCAATTCAAAGCAATACAGAAAAAGGTAAGGAGAAACAACAAATTATATATACATTGACTCAAACAAACTTAAACAATGTTAATATTTTTTGTTTAAAGAGAGACTATCAGACCTTCTAAGGTAGTAACTAGACTCTTTAAAGAAAGGAATTAAGTGCAATTCCCTCTAAAAAGAGGAATCTAAACTTCTGTCCTAAAGTTATTAGAGGAACTGAAAGTAGTATACCAGAGAAGAAAAGTCTATAGAAAACATACTGTATTATTCTTTGAATATAAATCTTTATTAACGTATCCAAATTTTTCTAGTCATGTGATTTCTAGAAAACAGCTTCTCAGCAGAGAGAACATTATAAATTATGGTAGAATATATAAACAAAATATATCTTTACCAGCTTGATTGGTTATGGCTGGATTTCCAGTAGGAGGGACAAGAAACAAGGACTGGATAAAAGATCCAAGTGCATTCACAATATCACGAAAAACCTTGGTAGAATGCTGTTTCATATCATAGGACTGACAAAATGACCTGAAAAATATTTTATTTTTTATTTTATATTGAGTTTATTGGTACATTTTAGGTATACAGCACAGTTACATTCATTACTGGGATCTTGTACCTTTACATGACAGGTCTTGGCTCTCATTTTTTCCCCTTGTCCCTACCCTCCCCCCTCCCCCCCTCCTCTCCTCCCCATATTATTTTATATTGAGTTTATTGGTACATTTTAGGTATACAGCACAGTTACATTCATTACTGGGATCTTGTACCTTTACATGACAGGTCTTGGCTCTCATTTTTTCCCCTTGTCCCTACCCTCCCTTCACCCCCTCCTCCCTCCCTATTAACAAACACTCTAATTCCATTTTTCCATTTAAAATGCTTCAGGGAAAAACATCTGCATATTCTTTAGCATTTTTTTTTTTAACAGCAAATGTTACTAAATAGCTTCAATGCTACACTCAAAGATTCTTCATGAGAACTGAGTGATTTCACTAATTTAAGGACAAAGGTCAATGTCTAAAAAATAATGTTAGTAAATTTACATCTTGCCCCCTCTGAATTATTTTGCATACTATTTTGCACTATACTCCTTCATATACATGCAATATATAATTTTCTTTAAAAAATCATGTATTTTGGAGGAATAGATACCAAAGCTCTTCCTACTAGTTTATTAATCTATGACTATTCGTACCAGTTTAACCCATTCAGTTAGCAAAATACTGCTGAAGTTTTACCTTAACAGCTGAGGCTGCACACAGAGTCTGTGTATTGATTCTACAGCAACAGCTCGTAGCCACTGTGGTTTATCTGCATCCAGAAACTTTACCAGAAGTGACAGAAATATCTCACATTCAGTTACCTAAAAAGTATATTTTTTTTATGTTTCTCTGAGTCAAAGAAAAGAATTGCAAATCATATGCTTGCTAATAACAGTACCATGGACAAACCAATAAAATATTTTAATTTGAAATAAATTCGTGATGGTTAGAGAAAATGGGAGTTTTCCGTAAGTAGCTTTATTGTAAGGAAAGGTTAAGAGTAAAAATAATATTTCTAAATATATCCCTGTAAATACTCAAGATCTGTAACATGGTTAATCCTTATTTTTTTTTAGAAATAAAAAAATCTTGTCCCCTCTTATTCCTAAAAATTGCCAATTAGCATAAATCATGCACATTGCTAATAGGATGTATACTTTACCCTTCAGGAATATAACAACAGCCTTTCTTTTTTATTTTTCATTAAGTTTATTGGTATTTTTAGGTATACAGTACAATTACATTCATCACTGGGATCTTGTACCTTTACACGACAGGTCTTGGTTCTTATTTCTTCTGTATACCTTTGCACTCCCTTCACCCCCTCCTACCCTTCCCTATTTACAAAGACTTTGTTTCCAATTTTTCCTTTTCTCATATTTTTTTAATTTTCCCTTCTTTCCTTTCCCCTACTCCTTTAGCCCTTTTCTTCCTATTTCACATTATCAATTACACAATTTGAACCTTATTTACACTTTGTTTTTCACACCAGAGAAACTATTTGGTATTTACACGTGTGACCTATTTATTTCACTGAAGAGTATGGCCTCAATATGCACCCATTTAGCTATAAATGTCTATAGTTTCTCATTCTCTATGGCTGAGTACTATTCCATTTTATAGAAAAACCACACTTTCTTTATCCATTCTCCAGTTGATGGGCAAATGCGCTGTTTCCAAGTTTTAGCTATTACAAACTGCGCCACTATAAACATGGGTGTGCATATATTGATTCTAACAACAACTTTTCTATATTGTCTTTTCTTAAGAAACAGAGGCAATAAGTTAATATCTGGTCACCTGTCCTAAGTGATTCAGAGGACACAGAAGCGCCCAACTCAGATGACAGAAATGGAGAATATAATAGACACATCTCTACCTGGATGAGTGGGGCATTTTAATTTCTTCTTGTCTCTCTAGATAATAGCAACAGAATAAACCTTTAATAATTAGTCACCCTTACCTCTGAGCTACTTGACAGAGATAAGCTGGTGAATCCTGGGGAGAGAAAAACATTCTCTAGGACAGTGTTTTTTTCCAAAGTATGGCTGCTAGACCTCTTAGGGGTCCTTGAGACCATTTCTATGAAATCAAAATTATTTTTATAATAATACTATGATATTATTTGTCATCTTCAAGGTAGTGACTTAATAGTACAAAAGCTATGGTAGATATAATAGATGGCATCTTAGCAAGAATCAAAGCAATAAAACCAAAGTGTGCTAGTACCATGATATTCTTCTCTGCCACCAACAATTAAAATATATAAACACACACTGTATAAATTTTACTTAAGAATAATAGCAAAAGTAAAATAAAAAATGTTGATTTTATCAAACCTGACCCTATGAGCAAGTCTTCTCATACTCTCCATTCCTCCTGACTTTACATGCTGACTGGTATTTCTATATCCTATTTATTTTTAATTTTACTATCTTGTATACATTTTTAAATGTTTTAACTGTAAAAGTACATAATATGAAATTCACTTTTTTTTTTCTTTTTTGGCACCGGGGATTGAACTCAGGTCCTTGAGTTTGAAAAGCAGGCGTGGAACCACTGAGCTAAATCCCCTGCCTGAAATTCACATTCTTAATGATATTTAAGTGAGACAAAAATGGGATATATACATAAAGAACTTTTGCTTTGCATCAAAGTATGATGGGGGTCTGGAAGAAAAACAGGTGTGAACTGAACTATTTGACTTTTCCCCCCTAGAGAACCCATTTCTCCAAGACTGTTTGTGAGCATGAAAAAAGAAAAGGAGAAATGCCTCCCTCTAGTCTTATCTCAATTTACTATAGTTAGGCCAATATTAAAGAAAGAAGAAGAGAAGCCTTTTTAAGTCAACTTTGCCAGTTCCTAGAGAACAAGTGGAGAAGTGGTATGTAGTTGGCCTAGAGACAGGAATAAAAACTTTGAACATTTTGATTACCACATGGCCTGGCAATTATTTAATAGAACTTCAGCATTGGCTGTATACTGGCCCATATATTTCTCTCTTTTTAAAAAATCTCTCCATTCCCTCACCACTTTCCATGCTGACTGGTATTTCTATATTCTAATTATTTTTATTTTTACTATATTGCCTACATTTTAAAATGTTTTAATTAATTATAAAAATACACGATATGAAATTCACTCTCTTACTAATGTCTACGTGTGTACAGTTCAGTAGTGGGTTAACTATATTCACACTGTTGTGCAATAAAATTCTAGAATTTTTTTCATCTTTTAAAATTAAAACTCTATACCCACTAAACAGTAACTCCCCATTCCTTTCCCCCCTCAGCATTTGGCAATCACCATTAAATGTCTATAAATCTGAGAAAAATGTGTATTCTGAAAATGGGTGGGTGGATTACTCTGTATGTGTCTGCTAGGTTCAACTGATTAGTAATGTTAAAGTCCTCTGTTTGATCTTATTGACCTTGTGTGTACCCATCACTGCAATTAAGATATTGAAATCTTCAATACTTATGTATCATCTTTTATTAATTAAAAATAAAGATATGACATGCTAAAAATTATACAATGCTGAATTTGATTTATCATAAAATTAGAAAGAAATATAATATACCATTTTCTCTCAGAAATATCATTCAAATGTTTAAGAGTAAGCATTATATTAACAAAATTGTGATCAGGAATATCAAACATACATCGTATCCACAAATTTATGCATAATAGATACAATTCTGGAATAGAAATAAAAACAAAAAAATTGATCACACCTTTAACATCTTTGCTGTAATCTCTTAAAATGGATGAAATAGTATAAATAAAAACAGAATACGTAGATACCATAATTTAATTATACTTCAAATGAGATATAAACTTAACTGAAAGGCTGAATTCGTAACCCAGAAATTCTCTGGTGCTTTTAGGTAACAGCTATGACTCTCATTTAGACAGAGTATAAATACTATATAAACATAAGCAAGATTCAAGAAAGGATAGATAACAAAGTTCCTGGAAGAATATTGGTAGATACTAAAAAAATTTTTGAACTTAATTTTTAAAAGTAATAGAGCACTATCTTAAAAATAAAAAAATGGTATGCAATTATATATATAAACATTTATGGAAATTAGCACTTACCAAAAGACTGTAAAACTGCTTAATCAGAACAGATACTACTCTCAGCAAACGCATGCAGATAGGAAAATATGGTTTTTCCACGGGTGCTGGGGAAGATGAAGTACTGGAACCTTGTCTGAACTTTATATTTGGAGAAAAGAGCTTTATCACAAGAGGACACACCCTTTCTTTGAGGAGGAAGCTAAATTCCTGGTGCTATTTGTAAATAAAAAAATATAATTTAGTTTGTACTTAATACTTTAAAAACACAGTCTCACTCAAACACAACTTGTTACTAATCAGCATAAATTTACTTAATTATAAGTTTATATTTTATAGTATAATTATAAACTTCATATTGCTCAATTATTTTCACAAGTTGAGGAATTTTGTAGAGAATTAAATCTTATATAGTCATTGTATATTAGTTATATTAGTTTATATTAGTATATTATGCAAAAAGTCTTCCTTAACTTAATTCCCTGTCTATATTAGCTAAGAGCACATTCTCACTTTACTGATAAAGCTTAGTTAAGTCTGCATTTAATAATTAACACTATCAAAGAGCAGTTTATTTTTTCAGAAACCAAAGTTTTTAATATATTTTTTAAAGATCTATTTCAGAGGAAAAAAAAATCAGAAAATACAGATAAGTAATAAAAATAAAAGTCTTGACTAATCTCACCTCCTGCAGATAAGCTAATATTGTTAACTTCTGATTATAGTCTTAATGATTTTTATATGTTTTAATGTTCTTTAAGTCTTCCCTCAAAAATAGACATTAACAGTCAAGTGACTTAAAATTCTACCCTCACATCTGCAGTTAATTTGACTGCAAAATTAAAGGTATAGTTAAGTGCATTTTCATACATCACAAAAATAATTTTTATATATTAATATGTAAAAAAGTTTTTATGAAAAACTAAAATTCCCTAACAAAATAAGAGTCTAACAATATACTTGTATCATTATCTTAAAAGTAGTTACACAGGATATAACACACAGTTCTTAAAGCTTTATCTATTCACTCACTACAGTTGGTTTTCACTACTGAGTGCTTCAACAGTCATTGTGATCTCTGGCCAACTTCACCGTACCAGACCTCTCTGATGCACTTCAAGTGGAAGATTATTTGGTTGAATTTTTTTTTACTTCTGTCTTTTATTATACCACACTTTCTCTGAGATTTGTTCCTGCTTCTCTGGCCTAAAGTTCTCAATATTCTGTGCATGCTCATCTTTTCATGCCAGGTAATTTAATGTTAAAGTTTCTCAGAGCTCAGAAAACTAGGCCCTTGTTTTCTACTCCATGCTGTCACAAGTGACCTCACTGCTATATCTTTAATTAGCAATGATATGCCAGCAATGTTTAAATTTATAATTTTGGCCTAAGACCCCCAAAATACAAGTAACATCTTGCATCTCTCTCTCCAAAATAATGAATAATCTATTTTTATTTACATAAAAACTCTGTCCACCAGTGTATTTCATTTTAGCAAATGGTTCACTGTTCAAGCCAGAAAGCCCAAAATTATCTTTGAAATTCTTTTTCATTACCCACTACAACATTTTATTAATCAATTAACTACTGTTTATTATGTGCTAGGTGTACAATTTTCAATGTCCCCCTATGTCAATTTTCTAGAAATGACACCCTATCTCATGGCAAATGCTTTCAGAATTGCCTCTGAATGGGTTATTCTTTTCCTATTCTCCTTATATCTTCTCACATACTACTCTTCATCCTTTAGGTACCTGCTTACCCATCACTTCCTTTCTTCATTATCAACTCTACACCATGTTTGGTACCCATGCTATTCATTTCCACAGCACTATCACATCTTATTCAATTATCACCCTTCTCCTCATTAGACTTGTAAGATCAAAAATTTTACCAGTCTTATCTAATTTTTCCATTCTTGGCAAAAATAACTGGTAAGTTTTGGTTAAATGTGTGAATAATTAGCAAAAGAAAACTAAAATTTATCTCTGGAAGAAAATTTTGCAGGATTAAATTCAAGGATCATACACACAGTGATTATTTTATCTCCCTACATTAGAGCAGGAATAATAAAGTAGAAATTTTGTGGGGAAAAAATCTGGAATAAATATTATATATCAAGAAGTGTTAAGTGCCATTAAAAAAGAGAGAGAAGTAACAAACAAAGTGCTGGCATGAAATAAGGTGATCACTTTATACAGGGTGGTTGGGGAAGATTTGTTTGGTAAATTGACAATTGAACAAAAAGTATGGAAAGCATTCTATTCTTCAAAACAGTAAATACACAGACCTGAGGCAGGAGTCTGTTTGATGGCATTTAAAGAACAATATAAGGGATAATGTGGCCATAGGGTGAGAGAAAGGAAAAGAGTAATGAGAGAAAAGAACAATGACTATTGGAGAATAAACAATGGTAACTTCCACGGATCTTAATAACGCTTCATCTTTTACTCTAAGAAGATATCAAATGAAGGACTTTTACAAAGGACTAAAAAGATCTGACTCAACACCATTCTGAATGTGGTATAACAAAATAATTAGGTAGGACAAGCATAGATACAAGATTAGTTAGAGAGCTAATATAGTAATGCAGGTAAGAAGTGAAGATGGCTTGGACTGTAACTGTGGTAGAATTATAGACAGCTGGGGCCAGGGATTTAGCTCAGTGGTGCCCCATTTGCCTTGCAAGCACAAGGTCCTGAGTTCGATCCCTGGTACTGTGAAAAAAGAAGTGTAGACAGCAATCAAAAAGTAGTGGCTATTATTATGACTATCACTTCACATAAAAGACTGTTGGATAAGTTATAATTAAATACTAATTATATTAAAAGAAGTGGAATAATCAGTAAATATTGTTCAGTTTTGTTTTTTTTTTTTTTGGTACTGGAGATCGAACTCGGGTCCTTGCGCTTGCGAGGCAGGCCACCGAACCACTGAGCTAAATCCCCGGCCCAATATTGTTCAGTTTGATAAAAAGCAATTAAACATTATGAGCCACATAAAAATAATTTCAGTTCTAAGACCCAGGACAAAAGATCATACACTTTCTGGTACATGATTCACATAGTCTGTAGGTTGAGAACAAAGGATAAAGTGGATTACTTAGAAAGGAAGACAGTATGGTAGGGGAAGAGGCTACTTTAGTAGTCAAAACGACCTAAATTTTATCTAAAAAGAACAGAAATGGTGTATGTGTCCACTTTGCGCCACAAACCCAATTAGTTGTATGGGAGATAATATCTTCTAAGATGCTTATGGCCCAAGCACTGCCTTGGTGGAAATTCTCCTCCCATCCTACCTCTCCTCTTTTACCAGTATTTAAGCAAAAAGTTAGATGCTATGTAGACAACCTACACCAGAGCCTCTGGCATGACAAAAATACAGGTTTTAACACTTTCTTGCTTAAAAAATAAAAGATCTTAATTATATTTCAAGATCTGCTAATAATTAAAGGACTTACTTTAGTTTTTCTACAAGTAAAATGAAATGTTTGATTTCAACATTCCTTTTCCCCCATTTTCTGTTAAAAATATTTTGTATTGCATATTACATTTATTAATATTAACTACATTTTTACATTAAGTTATCAAAAAACACACAGCTTTTGCCAGGTGAAGGGCCATATGCCTCGTCTCAGCTGGCTGGGAGGCTGAGGCAGGAAGACTACTGAATGTAGGACTCAGAAGCATCTGGCCAACACAGAAAAAGACCATATTTCAAAAAACTAAACAAAATAAAAACCATGTAATTATACATAAACAAGTAAAAAAAATAGTAATTCTTTTAGGGTTTTAGATATAAAAACAGCTCACATACATTTTCCCTGATTGATTCATAGGCTAGGAAATACCTAACTAGCTAAAGTCTCCAGGAATTTCTTCTAAGGTTAAAACTGCAAAATGTTAAAGTCCTAAAAATGATAAAAGAAACAGTACATTACCATACGTCTATAGTCTGAAGCTATGTCTTTGCATCATTTGATGTGGAAAAAAATACATGTTGCTTTCTTGAAAAATATTTGTGAAAAAAATTAAAGATCAAGTTTGTTACAAGACAGTATCGATGGCTTACATGTAAAAAGACTTGTGGAAAATCATTGAGGACTGACTCAAGCAATTCGAGGCCAAATGTCCGAGTCATTTCCGTCATGCCCACTAGCCAGTAAGGAGCATCGGCATTAACCAACTGACAAAGGTCCTGGGAAAATAAACAATTTCATGTGCTACAGTGAAATATGCTTTTCAAAATTCACAATTCATAAACTTAAAAAAATCCTCATTAGAAACATCAATAATTCAAATTGAATATTTGACAGACTATATATAGAATCATGTAACTAATGACAATATATAAACAGATGATTTCTCTTAAAGTAACTTTATCATGTTAATTAGCTGTACAGTAAATACAGAAGCTGTTTTTCAATCATTCATAAATATTTAAGTATTGCTTCTACATTTTTAATTCTACATTAAAAATCAGACATAAAATTCTAAATCAAAAATTTAATAGTAAGAATTTAAAAATTTAAAAAATCAAAGTCACACAAAACTGCAATAAAATTATTTCTGTTAATTGAAGTACCTGGAAGAGCATATATGCATCTTTAGCACATGGTTTGAGGGTACTGACCGATCTCCTGTTACTATTGCCTTGGACCAGTACTGGTTGCTCTATGTTATCTGCAATCAAAATGGGATAGGCTTTAGCAGTTCATAATGGCCTTTAAAAATCATACATTCTATTTAAAAGGTATGGCTAAAATAAACACTTGTTTATATAATTACAAACCTTATAATTACAGAACTTTATCTCTAAAATGAAACAATGAGAATCTATTTTTATACAAATGTCATAAAAATTACTTTTCAATATGTTATATTTACTTTATTAAGCTTACAGTATCTTTGTCCAATACATTTGATTTGTTTAGTCCTCCTCATTAGCCCCTTTAATTCATGGGTATGAAATTGACATGGTCCTTTGAAAGTGCCTTTAAATATCAAATATATAAAAGTTTATCATACTGTTAATTCCTCTACTATCTTATCATCTTCAAAAGAATCAACTGCTTGATCTAGCATTCTCAGTATGCCTGTTAGAGATACTCACTTGCTAAGAGTCAATTAGAATGGTGTTTCCCACCTCAGCACTTTTTCCACTACTAATAAAAAAATCATTATCTATAAATTATGACAACTTATTTTGAATAAATATTGATTTGATGCTTTATTGAAAAAGTATTTTTTATCTTATTTGACAGTACTTAATGGTATATTAACTACTTTAGAGTCACACAGCTAAAACTACTAATCCAGGAAGTATATTGAGGTTATGAATGTATAAGACAATCAAACTGAAGAACTGTTCTATTTTTATATAATTATGAATATTTTAACAAAATAGGATAATCTGTAAAATTGATTTCCTAACATTTTTCAAACTATTAAAATTCCATTTGCAATTTTCCTCAAGGACCAATATAGAAAAATTATATACCAAATCTGACCAATATTTAATTTCAAGAAAGTATTTATTCGAGTAGGCACAATTACCATTACCTACTACTATTGCCAATTTTTACAGTATTGCCAAAGAACAATACTATTGTCAATTTTTACAGTACTGCCAAAGAACAACAAATTCAAAAGACTGCATAATATAGGGAGTTTTTTTAAAAAAGAAACAATGTGAGGGGAAATATACTTAAATATTTTTTCTTGACTATATAAGAGGTTGCTCATTACTGTAGCGCTTTGTGATCTTTTCAAATGATTGTGGGAAAAATTTACTTTTTATCAAATACAGGTAAAATCTGGAAAAAGATAATCTCTACAGCAATGAAAAGTTATCAAATAATTTAAATTATAACATGTAAAAATGGAATACTTGTCAGCTCTCTGAAAAGATAATTTTTTAGTTTAAAAAGTTTTTAAAATGATAAGAAATAAAATAAACAGATTACTCTTTATAACATGTGGTACCTATTCAAACAGTGAAAAAAATATATGCAGGAAGATATTCAGACAGTTTAAAATATCAAACACCACCTAAGAGTCCAATAAACTCATTTCTTAAACTATTGAATAGCCATAAAATATAATGTAACTACTAAAATTTAAATTATGTGGATAAATAAATTTAAAAATTCACAGAATGTAATGGTTGACTAAAATGTGAAATTATCAGCTTCAACAGAAAATTATGCACATACAGAAATAA
The DNA here is from genome assembly GCF_012274545.1 of Fukomys damarensis. NCBI lineage: Eukaryota > Metazoa > Chordata > Mammalia > Rodentia > Bathyergidae > Fukomys > Fukomys damarensis. Next base: position 28,159,297 of record NW_022900927.1, on the reverse strand, counting down.
ACATGGAAATGAATTATTTCTAAGAATGATCAAATTGTAACTTCTAAAAAATTCCCAATATTAATACAATGGTATTATTAAGCATTTAAAAAGTTTTCTAGTTTTTAGGTATTCTAAGTTCATAGAGCAAAGGCTGAAAATTAATAAAAATGAAATCATGCATGTAAAAATCACCCACAGTCAAAAACAAATAACTTTTATTACTTCACCTTTGTGGAGTTCATCTTCAGCAACCATTCTCTCAAAAACAACAGTAACAACTTGTCTCACTGTAGCAGCAGCTGTATTATTTGTAATATTATCTTTTGTGAAGTGTAGTCGAAAACAAAGGACGATTGCCTAAAAAAAGTTTTCATTTAGTATGAAATAAGACTGAAGAACACAACTACTACTATTTGTATTAGATGTAACCTAAAATTAAATGACATTTGATTGTTTCAGAGACATTAAAAGTCCCACATTTTTACACAATAAAACTACAAAAATGATCAGATTTTAAAATAATTCTCTAAACAAATATACAGCTAATAAGATTAGCTTAAGTAACATGAAATATCTTTTAAAATTTGTTCTTTTACTATGCATAGAATAGTATGTCATGCTTTTATTTCCCCTGAATGATTTACTAAAATAAATCCTACAGTCAATTCCTATTTTAGTAGATAAACTGATAATCATTTATAAAATCTTAAACATCTGTATCAGAATAATTTAATAGCTACAAACCAAGAGAAAGTGTATGTAACAAAATGTACACTGTATAAAAATATTTAAACATTGTATATAACACGTATGACCTTAAAAGAATAAACTATTACCAATTAAGTAAAATCTTACTGATCTATGAACATCAAATAAATTTATAAATATACTCAATAACATATAGTTTAATGTGACACTATACTTCTCTATTTTAAAAGCCATCCAACCTTAAAAACATGCAAATTATAATGAAACTATTACTGAATGTCCAAAATGTTCCTTAGAAAATCACTGAGACTGTTCTTTATACTCTTCTTTCTGTTCTTTAGAAGTATTTAGTAATAAAAAAATTTTTATAGATATAGATTGGGAGGAAGGAAGAAATAAGAACTAGCTATCATATGTGCAGCTTTATCCAGTATAAATGCTGAAAGGAGACTTCTCTAGCCACTTGAGACAGATTTTAATCATCTGGTTTATATAACACATACATATGGAATTATTTTTAAAAGAGAAGGGAGAGCTATCACAGGGAATCTAAACTATTCAAGGCAATACCATACAACACATTTTCCCTTTTTACTCTGATTCTTTCACAACTTTTCACTTACTTTTCTATTTCCTATTAATAACTAAACCCATCAGCAACACCCAAGGGGCTCTGAAAATGATTTTAACTCTCATATGGAGAAAATAAGGCATCAATGGCCATTAAAGTGCAATGCTGATCATCATAATAGCTACAGGGAAATTGGGTTTAGTTCCAAGAGCACCAGGCTTTTCTCTTTCAGCTTACTCAAATAATTTCACAAACCACTAATAAACTCTGACAAACAGAACTCCTACCTTAGAAAGTGCCTCATCATGAACTACGGTATTGGTTGTTAAAAGCACCAGAACTGTTTGAAGTAGCTTAAGTTCTTCAAGATTATTTTCCATTAGCTGCCAAAGCATATTAATTATATTCCCAGCAGCAGTCTGTAAAATAATTTTAATTTTCATTAACAAATAAAATACAGGTGTTGAGGTTCCCAGATAAGAAAAGGTACACAAACTTTGCCTCATCTGGAGGGAGTTTCTTGATCACAGTAAAAACAAAACAAAATCAAATACATATTTTAAAGTCCACAGATCCAAACATATGCCTCAATTAATTGAGACACAATCAATTAGTTTTCTTTTTGAAAAAAGTAAGTTTCTTTAAAGATGTAATATAGAAAATAGTAGCATGCAGTTCTGAAATATCTAGCCAAAACTCAAAGATCATTTCTACAGCAACATGGGCTTTCTTCACCTGACCAAAATAATACAGACATACACAAATTAACTAGGAGTCCACTATTTTATATATATTATTTTATATTATGTTACAGGATATAAAAAGCACCCAAATTAACAATATATTGTATATTAAATTAAAACTATTTAAGATGTTAAGAGCAAAATAATTGACCACTTCTATTCTAGCACCTTATAAAGTATAAAATTAAGGTAAAACCATTAAATCTGTAAGCAAGATACAGGTCCATAATAATGATATATATTTTCTTATTTTGTCATCATCAAGTTAAGATATAAATGTTTAAGTTAATGAACAATATATTATCACTACAGATCATCTAGAAAGTAATTTTCACACCTACCTTTTTAAAAATATTATGTTATATTAGATATCTACTGAATAATACTGAAAACTGGCTTAATTCTAAACTTGTCACTTATATTAATGAACTGTGACTTCTCAGATAACAAATGACTAAAATGTGTTTCATCTTTACTATTTATGAGTGCTCTAAAATGAGAAAAACTGACAATATTTTTTAAATTAAGCTATTTTCTTCAAGTGCATTGACATTCATAAAACTATTTTACATTAAATATCAGGTATGTTTCATTCTTCCCTATGAAAGAAAGCTAGTGATCTGACTCCTATATGCAGTTCATATAAAATCTTCCTATTACCTCAGATACAACTTCATGTGACATGAGTCTCTGGATGGCGGCCAAACATAGCTGAGTGATCTTCGGTTCCTTGGTTCCACAACCCATTAGGAAAGGCTGTACAACCTCTGAGCTGTTTTCCTTCAATGCTTTATTTAGAACACATATAAGATAAATTATCATATCTAAATCATAATTAGGAGTACATTTTATATCATTGCAACCAGTGACAATCTTAGTAAAAAACACTTTATGTAAAATAAACAGCAATAAAAATTAACAGGAGTTAAAATATAGTACACATACAGTACACACTCTGATCTAAACTATATCCTTTACAAAAGATTTCCCATGCCTCTGTCCTAATACTCTGTCCTTTGTTTCTTCTCTATCTTCTGCTATAACCTCTTTGAGGATATATATTTCCAACAGTTCAGAGAAAAACTATTTCCTCACATAGAGCTGGAGGGAAAATACATGGGAATTCATACTCTAGATCAGAAAAATAGTTTTAAATTACTATTTTAATAATTAAAAATAGTATGTATATCATCCCTATCACATTTGTGAATGAATATTCAAAAACTCCCTAAAATTTCATTCTATGCCTTTCATTCTATGCCTATTTGCATAGTTTAATTTCTTCTTCAAGAAATAAACACACTTTCTTAAAAACAACAGCATTTCTCTTATTTCTCAAATAGTACTCTGAATTAATTGGAGATACATGCTGTAATTCCAAACCCCCAACTCCTTCTACTAAGCTAATTCTATGAGATATTTTAAAAGGGCAAAAGTCATAAAGACATAAGTCCAAGTTTTTCAAAAGAAACTGAGACAGTCATCCAGGATCACCATTAAAAGGCAAAAGCAGTACTGAAATTAATTTTATTGTTTCAATCCCATCTTTCTTTTCCCAAAGCTCTCTTTATGGTATGGTAAATTAAGACTACAATTTCCAATAGTATGTTCTACAAATCCTTAGTATGTCAACATAACTAACTGATTCAACAGTGGATGGCAAATATGACCAACACAGAGTAGTTTTTCCAAAAAAAACTCCCTCTCCTTATTCCTTGCTTTCTTGGGCACAAAAGTTTTAACTCAAACCCAGAGATATAAATTTTCTATAACAATGACTCACTCAAAACATTGATATGAATGACTAAATATAACTGCAAAGCTAATCATGAAGCATTAATAAAGTGATTAAATATCCATTCTAAGGCTACCCACTCCTATCTCTGTTGAACACTCTAATTATTAAATGTTGAGACAAATTAAAATTTATCAATAATAACAAGGTACATTTGTAATTTCTGACATTAGAAGGTGTTTCTCATTTAACTATGGCAATATTCCTATAGTTAATAGGGCATGACTTGGCCTAAGTGACTCAATAGGTAAGTGGTAAAGCCAGAATTTGAAGATATTTGAAGAATTTGAAATCTTCTAATTAACTGGTTCACTATCCTCCCCACAACATTTTGCTACCACTCTTTAAAGTAAATAGCATCCTGAGGATAATGGAAATTAAGAGGACTCAATTATCTGCGTTTTAAAACTGACAATTCTTTAGATAAATAAAGGCTCATTAAAAATGTATTTTCTTAAGAGTGTAAAGGGCCAATGATATCAAGATATATTTGTAATATCATAAAGAAAATAAATGTCACTGAGAATGCTGTCTATTTAGTTTTTCTTCACAGTTTCATCTTCTGTACCATCAAGAGATTGTGCGGGGGGGAGCGGGTGCCTGCCTTGCAAGCACAAGGTCCTGAGTTCGATCTCCGGTACCAAAAAACAAAACAAAACAAAACAAATCAAAACAAAAAGAGCTTGGGAATATCTTATTTTTTGAAAGAGTACTTCACCATTGTTTCTGAGATTCTTCTTCTAAGCCAGAGACAACCATTCTGCATCTTTTGATACTGGTATGTTTTCTTATGTTAACAAAGTTTTTTGAGAAGTATGGTGACATTCTAAATAGCAATTAAACTCAATGCATATGGCCACAACAAATGCACATAACTCAGCCAATAATAATATGATTAAATATCAACCAATTCATACACACACGAAGAAAGAAAACTACAACACCAACTGGCCCACAGTGATTCCAAGATTACATCAGCTATAAGATGCATGGCATTGTAGGGGATATTACAGGTGAAAAATTGTGTATCTTAGAGTCAATAAATATGGTGCATCATAGTGAAATACTGTATGCATGTCCAGTTATAGTTAGGTCTATCATGGTAAGATAAATCTAAAGTAATAATAATTTTTTAAAATTTTATTTTATATAAAGGAATCAAAGACATCTCTTTCTACTTTTTCCCCTTCCAATTTATATGAGAATATATCAAAGGATGATTTTTTATGTTATTCTAATAGATGATACAAAAATAACATGTATCTAATCTACATCTTCTGAAGCAGTTTCAAAAACAAAAACATGTGTTTTTCAGCAAGAGAAAGATCAGAAGAAAAAAGTTACTGATATGTTTTTCTTCTTCTAAATGTAAAAGTACCCAGGAAACTAAAATTAATCTGACCCTTTTGAGTATAATATATAGTCACTCTCTATATACAATAATTGTAATGATATGCTATTTAAGGGTAATCTTATGTAAATACCTTTGCAGAGTAAGAGATTTCAAAAAACATGCTGAGAAAAATATTATTTGGCAATGTAAAGGCATCTGGCATTAACCATTTTATAGGTCATTTGAGAAAAAAATAGAAAAGGTTGTTTTCTAAACTAAAAACACTCTGGTTTCCATGAAAATATAAGAACAGGTTTTTCTGGGAAGAAGAGAAAAAGTTTACTTTCCACCTAAGTCTCTTAATAAGCATAACTCTTTAACAGAGTAACACTGTGTGTTTGATATGTTATCATTTCCAAATTACGTAAATGTGAGATCAAATGATACACTTTCACACACCTGGAAGAGGTCCAACAGGTCCCCATATCCTAGGGGTTTCTTTGCTCTGAGCATTTTCACTGCATAATTGCAATTTTTATCCTGAAAAAAAAGAATTAAACTAGGATACCCCACTATAAATCATATTAACAGGGGTTAATAAAATTTTACTGATTAATTTTAACAGGTATTAAATAAAAATTTTTAATTCTTATGAAAGAAATGTGACTTAGATATTAAGTCTATCTTCAAAATATCTAAAATCTGGTTTAGGAAGAGACTATTTCTAACAATATTTAAAAATTTTAATGGGCTCAAAGGTCCAAAAATATATTCAATTGATGCAATAGAACAAGTAAATATACCGGCAGTTTCTTAATAAAAGCACCCAGAAGAAAAGGAGAGTTATTCAACAAATGATGTTGGTACAATTAGCAGCTGCAAAGAAAAAGAACACTACATCTTCATATCACTCCATATATTATAAAATAAGAAAAAAATGAAGCCTTAGAAAAAAACTTAAAAAACCCTACAAACCCTATAGAAGGGACTCCTAAATGCAAGACAACAAAAATTCAGAAAAAAATAGGGCATGTAAAAATGAAAAAAACCTATATTAAAAAATTAAAAGGTATATGACCTGGGGAAAATATGGGAAGTTAATATTTTCACTATATAAGTAACCCAAATCTGATAAGGAAAACAAAAATTCAAAGAAATGAATGAAAAATGAAAATAATTTAATGCATACAATATGTTCAGTATCAATTAAAATGAGAAATTGTTTGCCAGTTCAGTTACCAAAGTTTTTTTTTAATAATAATCCTGACAAGTATGTGTTATGGTTTGTATCTAGATATCCCCCCAAAGCCTTACAAGGTCATAGGTAGTGCATTTTGGAGGTGACAGGATCTACAGTGTGATGCTAGGATTAAGGATGTGATGCTGGGATTGATGCATGGTGCAATGCTAGGATTAAAGCTGTCCAACCCTAAGGGTGGTAGCCTGGATAGAATGTAAGGAACAGAAAGAGAGCCAGTGTTGCTGTTTGTTGCTTGCTCTTTCTTCATTACTTCACAGCTTTGCTGACTTCTGTCCACTATGAACAGTTTCTCTCTGTGATGCTTCTGCCAAGCCACCCTGCCTTGGAGGCAGCCCACTACAATGAAATCTCTACAAACTGTAAGCTACAATAAAACTTTCCTGCTTTAACTTTGGCAGTTGGGTATTTTGTCTCAGCAATGAGAAAAGTAACTAAGATAGTATGTTGTAACACACTCCCATATTGTTGGTAAAGGGATTCACTTTTACCTTTCCAGAAACAAATCTAGTAAAACAGTCCAAGAACTCTTTATATGATCATATCCTTTAACTTTATAATTTTATTGCTAGAAATTTACCATAAAGAAATAATTCTAAATACCAAAATACACCTAAAATAAAGTCACTGTAATTCACTTGTCAAAATATGGTAGGGTGGCCGGGAGCCGCCATCACTCCAGCACCAGGAAGGTAACCGCTCAGGTGCTCTTGAACCCCTACAACTCCCCCAACCTCCCCCCACCATGCACACTCTCAGACCTCCTGAGTGTGCCAGTCTTTGGACCCACTCTGCAGAGGCAGAGGTGGTCATAAAGGGTATTCTTTTGAGTTCCCAATTTTAAGCATCTTTAAAGAAAGGGTGTGGGAAACCTGCAGGAGAATGGTGTGGAATTCAACCTTTCAGGAGGTCAGGAAACTCAATCTGGCCTTGCAGCCCGAGGTCAGTCTGCATCGTGGGGTTCTGCAATCAGCTAGCTGAGATCAGTGGTCTTCATTCTGTACATGGCTGTGCATGTTGTATATTATGACAGCAGAGATATAGTTTGAAAGAGGCCCTTCAAGTCCTTTTTTTTTCTTTCTTTTCCTCATTCCATTCTGCAAATTCTTTCTTTTTTCTGTCCTCTTTCCCCAACTCAGTCTCTTGCTCCACCATATTATCCCTCATCTCCCTTTCTGTTTCTGCTCCTGCCCTAACTCAGATTTTTCTTTTATCATTTTTTTTTTCTCTTTTCTTTATGTTCTTTTCTTCTATCATTCTACCTCACACAAGGGTCAGTGGTTTCAAGGGAAAGTGAGCCCCTATTGTTAAGGGGATATATTCTTGTCCTTGTACTTCTATTCTGTCTATCCCTTTAGAATTCAACAGTTTCCTGAATATTGTGTGGTCATTCTATGTTCTCTGGCTTCACTTAAAACCTTCTCCAATTCTTTTACTTATCTACTCCTCTCATCCTAGCTCTGTCTGAGCTCCTATCCTAAATGGTAAATATACTGTGTTGAAAAGTTTGTTCACTGCAGACATGTTTTGGACTGCTTCTTGATTTCAATTTAATTCACATGGTTTAAGGGTGATAGACTAGTGACTACCACAAGTGGTCAGTTTCCAAGTTGTGCTTGATGATATCGTGTTGCTGATTGTATCAGTTGGGATAAAGGATTGTGGTTGATTTGATGAGCTGTTTTCTCTGATGTTATGGAGAGTGTCTGTAGGTTGTTAGAAATCCAGAAGCTAGGGCACAACTGTATCAGGAAGATTGGGGTGATAAACCAGGGATTAAACCAAGGACAGCCCAACAACAAAAATAAAAATGAGAAAACACTTAAGCAAGACACAAAGACAGACTTTCAGTTCACCAATGGCAAAGAGTAGGGCAAATGAGGATGAAAAGGCTGATAGTGAACCACAAGGATACCCTGAACTCAAAGCACAGGAAATAACAAAACAGATCAATCAGGCTCTAGAAAAATTCAAAACAGAAATAATTTCCCAAATAACCATAGAGATGGTGAACAAAATGAGAGTCATGATTCCAGGCTCTAGAACAGAAACTGACAAAAAAAATGGATGAGCTCAGGACCACGATAGAAGCCATGAAGGCCCAGCATAAGAGAGAAATGGAAACAATAAACGCCCAAAATAGAAAAGAAATGGAATCCATAAAACAGATTCAAACAGATATCCAGGAGATTAAACACTCCATTGAAAGTGTATGCAACAGAATAAAAGAATGCTAATATAGAATCTCAGATATAGAAGATAAGATTGCAGTCAGTGACCATGAAAAGAGAGGTCTCTTAAAAAAAGTAGGGGATCATAAGAAATCAATCCAACAACTCCTAGATGATGCAAAAAAACAGTAGGGGATCATAAGAAATCAATCCAACAACTCCTAGATGATGCAAAAAAAGAATAATATAAGACTGATAGGAATCCATGAAGAAGCGGGAGAAAATACAAATGACTTAAAAAAGCTGTTCACAGAATTAATGACAAAAAACTTCCCAAATAGAAGGGAAGAATTTAACATTCAAATAAGTGAGGCATATAGGACCCCAACTAGCCACGATAAAAAAAAATCTACACCTACACATATAATAATCAAGATCCCAGAAACCCAAAAGAAGAACAAAATACTACAAACAATAAGAGAAAAGAAACAAATCACACGCAAAGGAAAGCCCATCAGAATCACAGCAGACTTTTCAACACAAACCCTTAGGTCAAGGAGAGCCTGGAGTAAAGGTATTTCAAGGACTAAAAGAGAACAACCTCCAACCTAGGCTGATGTATCCTGCAAAACTCTCTTTCAAAATGGATGGAGAAATAAGATACTTCCACAACAAAGAAAACTTGAGAAACTACATGAATACCAAACCAGCACTACAGGCAATTCTAAACAAGATCCTAGAAAAAGACAATGAAGGTAACAACACAATGAGGCCCAACAGAGCAAATCAAATAGGCAAGGCAAGAAACTAAAAGGAGAAGGTGAAAAAGTAAAGAGTGAACAAAAGGCCAATAACATGACAATAATAAGTCAGTACATATCAGTTATAACCATAAATGTCAATGGCCTCAACTCACCAATCAAGAGAAATAGCCTGGCAGAATGGATTAAGAAGCAAAATCCAACAGTATGTTGTATACAAGAAACACACCAAGTGCAAAAAGAAGCCCACAGACTGAAAGTGAAAGGATGGAAAACAATTCTCCATGCAACAGGAGCCCAGAAAAAAGCAGGGGTAGCAATCTTATTTGCAGACAAAGTAAATATCAAACCAAGACTGATTCTAGCATTATAGATGTAGGACAGTACTATATCATCCCTTTGTGAATGTAAAGTATCTTGCACCTGCTTTATGATACGTAGTCATGACCGTGCTTTATCAGAGCTGTTTTTAATGATGTTACTCTAGAATGTTCTCTTTCCAGATGATGATTAAGACACTAATAAAAAAAAAAATGATGCCAGATACCACATCAGTAACAGAACTTTGTTGTTTTCTGGGTGTTATTCTTTTCTTTGTTTTTTTTTTTTTGTTTGTTTGTTTTTAATAGAGTGTGCTGAATGTCTATAATTTTGTTCAGATGACTGCAGAACGTGGAAAAGCTGCTGCTGCTATTGATGCATAACATCCTGCTATTATTCATCTTTTTTCTTTTTAATTTTTGGAAACTTTAACTGTGCTGTCAACTTTGGAAAAAGTTATCCCAGTTTACTGTGTTGAGTTGGCATTGTACAGAAATTAACAGCCATACTGGTCTAGAAATATTAATTTTTTTTCCATTTGTACAGGGGTAACACACTGTATTAAACATATAAGGTCTTATCTACATGGGTTTGAATACAGAAACTAATAAAATATTCTGTAAATAATGAAAAAAAGAATAAGACTACAAGAGCAAGAAATAATTTAAATATGTTCAGGGACCATTTTCATCTTCAGAATTAAGGATTATTTTAATTTTACATCATTGCCTTTTCTCTTTTACTTTCCCTTTTAGTTTTATAAATTTAGGATTCCCTGTTTTTACTTTTCATACAGAGATTTCTTTAACTGATCATTATAAGGAAGCATAAAGTCACAAATTACAAAGTCATATTTTGCTGAATCCTAGAGTTCTAAATTATTCATTCTACTTACTGTTTTTAGATTAGTTCATCCGAAAATCTCCAGTTTATTGTTGTTGTTTTTTATTTTGTACAAATAAGGCAGAGTTAGAAAAGAAAGGACATATGGAGATACCTCAAAGAGCTGGGACTAGAGGTTCCATCCCAGCCATCCCTCTGCTGGGTATCTTTCCAAAAGAATTAAAAGAATCATACCACAGTGATATATACACACCAATGTTTATAGCGGCACAGTTTGTAATAGCTAAAACTTGGAAACAGCCCATTTGCCCATCTGTTGGAAACTGGATAAAGATGTGGTTTTTCTATAAAATGGAATACTACTCATCCATAAAGAATGAGAAATTCGAGTCATTCATAGGAAAATGGATACATATTGAGGATATACATATTAAGTTAAATAAATAAGCTACATGTGTAAATACTGAATAGTTTCTCTGGTGTGAAAAACTGTAATAGTACATAAGATCCTAATGAGATAATTAATAATGTGAAATAGGAAGAAAAGGGCTAAAGGTGTAGGGAAAGTGGGAAGGGTGGGGAAAAGGTAATAACGGAGAGGAAAAAATATGAGAAAATGAAAAAATGGAAATAAAATGTTTATAAATGGGGAGGGGAGGAGGGGTGAAGGGAGGGCAGGGACAAGGGAAAAAAAATGAGAATCAAGACCTGTCATGTAAAGGTACACGATCCCAATAATGAATGTAACTGTATTGTATACCTAGATTGTACCAATAAACTCAATAAAAAGAAAAAAAAATATGGTAGGGTAATTGAAAACATTTTAAAAGATGACATCAAATGCTTTTAAGACAAAATGCAAATTAAAATTTAAAATAGTACAAGGGAAAAATCAATAAATAAAAGCAAATTAAATTGTAAATAAAGTTCAATCTCTCTGGCCCAAAAGGTCAACATGCTATAGCCCATGCCTTCTAGTCTGCATAGTCTTACTGAAATAGCCCAATAGACCTCTACCTCAGTGATGGTATACTCAACAATATCTTCCTGCTGTCACAGGAATTAAAAAAAAAAAACAAATATGTCACATTCTTGATTTAAACTCTTTCCATTAGCTGTTTGGGATATCACAGTATGCTCCTGATTACTTCCCTACCCATTCCTTCTTCATACTTTATGGTAATATAATTCATAGTGTGTCCAAGTAATACCAAGCTGTTATTCTATACCTCATATATTTGTCCACATTTATACTTTATTTGCTTGGCTAACTTTTCATCAAGCTTTAAATCTTAGCTTCAGCTTCCCAAGGTAGTCTAGGTACCTTCCCTGTGTTCCTATAACAATCCTATCTATATTTCCATCTTGACATTTACCACACAGGTTAGAATCCTATATTTAGGGTCTGTCTCCTCCATTACTGTTATCTAGTTGTAATAAACTAAACATGACAAAACTAGTGAACTCACATAATTAGAACATGTAAAATTAAACAGAAGTAAAGAAATACACTTAAGGAGTACTAAGAGTCTTGCATCATAATGTGGTTCATTTATCAGCCTATACTAAGCCATTAATAAAGCTTTTATTATCGCCCAAATGAAAGACCAGGTAAGTCAAACAGAATGAATGGCATAAACATTCTTGTCAAGTATATTTCTTAATTTCATATAGACTGTAAATGAATTACACTGCCCACCTGTCTATCCCCCTTACTGATTGTTACATAATGATTTACTAAGAATAAGTTGTATGATAAATTTTGCAGCTGTTTGTAAAATAGCAAAAGTTCATGTACTGATAAAATAGAATATACTGCAATAAGCAGTTAAATTATCTTTTAGGTCAGAAAAAAAATCCCAAAGTGCTATTTACTCATTGCTAGTTAAATTGGAGACCTTTTAGTTATGGAACTTTGTAGATATGAAAAAAGATGAGGAAAGACCACATGAGAAAATATAAATCATATATAATGACTATTCATGTAAAAACTATATATATATACTGACAGTAGCTAAATGCAGCCACGGATAGATTTAACTGTTATGGTTTTAGTTAGGGATTAAATGTACAATTTTAAAAGATTACAATATCGTTGATATCCTCATTATGAATATACATTCAAAAAGCAGATTATGCAATTTCTGTGTAACATACTTTCTCAATTTCTAGTATACTCTAAGCTAGGATAATAACAATTTGTAATATATAGCAGTCAAATGTAATTTTAAGGCATTTGATATTGTAAATAAAAAACTACATTGTTATCATCACTCATTTACAGAGTTTTCTCATTAAAGAAAAAACAAATTTTGAGATAATGACCTGTATATCTGAATCAATGCTGACATTACCTGGCATAGCATTTCCACTTATGTCAGCATTCATGACAGCAGTGAAAACAAAGAAAAATAAACATTAAAGGAAGATGCTTAAAAGAAGGGGAGATGTAAAGCAAAGATTTATTCTGCAATGTAATTGATTTTCCTATGGAAGATAAATCTAAGAAAACTAGAGTTGGCTAAAAATCTATTCTGAATGTCATTAATTAGTTTATTTTAATTAAGGAATCTGATTTGTGCAGCAATTCTATATTTTCTGAATATTCAGAGACATATGGGAATCCAATGTCCCATCTCATTTGAAATACCTCAATTGTTTGGGATCTTTGATATCACAAAAAATAGTATTCTATAGTTTCAAATATTATAAATAAGCTGGGCATAGTAGTGCACACTTTTAATCCTCGTACTCAGGGAGCCTGAGGTACAAGGATGTCAAATTCAAGTCCCACTTGGGCATCTTAGCAAGACCCTGTCTCAAAATAGGAATATTTTAATAAAGTGCTTGAGATGTAGCTCAATGGATAGTACCCGCTGGGTTCAATCCCGCAGTAGCATAAAAAAGTAAATACTTCTCAAAAACTGTTAAATAAAAATTTTTCTCAATATTCACTGTCCTCTGAATTAACTATGTGATTTAGAAACTATGGACTGAATAATTTAAATCATTTTTAAGAGCCTTTGATTTTCAAGATGACATTGATCTATTAATCTATATTCTTTACATATCAATTGCTATAAATATTTGTTTAAAAATAGGATAAAGTTTAAATGCTAGTAACTTCCTCATGTACATGGGTCTGGAAATTATAGAGATTAACTCAGGAATTGTTGTATGTGTATAAAAAACATGTTCTAAATTGATGTAAATGAAACTAACAAATTAAAATAGTAACAGCCCACTTTTAAACTCAAACCAACTAACCCAAACTTTCTTACTCTCCTTAGGATTAAGTAATTAGACATTTTATTTTGTATAAAACTCTAGAACAAGCGATTCTTGGAAGAAATCCACCAACAACAGAATGAATGAAAACCTTAATTTTGTAAAGACTTGCCATGATATCAGCAATGATAATACCAAAGGTAAATATTTACAATGGTATACTTATATAACTGGCCTATATGTTTCCAACTTTAAAATATCAAGGTCATAATTTATCTTTAAACACTATTTTCCCACCGTAGCTAATCCACTCAACATACATCTCCCAAAACGTAGTACCTGCTTATAAACCAACCACACATACCTTTGCCTTTACCCATCGTGTTCACTACACTCCTCAATATGCACACAGAACATTTTTCACTTCTGTGACTAACGTTACAAAACTATTTTGTGCTTTTGACTGACTGCTGAAAGTCAGGAAAGAAGCTGTGAGACAGATGCAACTTAGGAAAACTAAACCTAAGGGCAAATTTAGAACAAGCCTAATAGCCCCCCATCCTTAAACTGCACCCTCAAAAAAAACTTTATTTTATTTTATAACACTCTGAAATCTCATAAATTAGTTTACTGGTATCCTTTCTAAGTGTAAAATGTATGTGTTAAATAAATTCTTTACCATTAAGACTTTGTGTAAATTAACTATGTAAGACCTCTTTTCTGCTACACTATCTAAGATCAAAGGCATTACTGGCACTGTATATGCAGTGTAAAAAAAATCAAAGTAGTAAGCAATGGTTAAGGATGAAACACTTGGAGGGAGTGACTAACGTGGAAATCTTGAGATAGCATGGCAGCACACTACGGGAGGAAGAACACTGGCTCTGAACACACCTGGCTTTTAATCTGGTTCCACTACTTGTGATGTGACCTTGAAAAGTAACTTAATCTCTTTGCATTTCACTCAATCTACTTACTGTTAAATAATATTTCCCACAAAATAGTCTTCTATAGGATAGAAAAGTGCAAGTACCTCATATATAACACAGTCTCAAAAAAGAAAACTAACAAAAAAGTTGCCCTCATTTCATGTTCATTACTGAGATCAGAAGGCACCAAACAAATGAAACTAAAGAGAAATTCTTGAAAACTCCTTCTTGAAAATCAAGTTTAATCAAAAAATAAAAAGAAATTGTTTCCTTTTTTCCACCCTACTTTCACTACTTCTTCACCCAAAACTCAAAATTTATACAGTAGTACTAAATATACAACATCACATTGTGAATTGTTAATATTGTGTTAAGGATAAACTAGATCTTCAAAAATTAACTAAGACTCAATCTTTCATTCAATTTCATGTAACAAATATTAACTGAATGACTTCTGTGAATAAGGTGGTTCTTAGGTAAGTGGGAAGAGGCGGAAGTAAAGATGAGTAAGAAAAACTCCTGGGCTTTAAGAAATTAATAGTTTTAAGCTTTCTGATTTCAGACAATTTTACAGCTCTAACCTCTGGAAAACAATCAGTTCCTAAGTTACGGATATTCACACATTCTGTATCACTACGGAAAACACATGAGAAAGGGATGAATCAGAAAATTGATGGCTTTAAGACTACATTTTTACTATTAGTCTATTTTTCATTAATTGTTGAAGTTGTAATGCAAAATATTACCTGCCAAAATTTCGGTGTTTCTTGCAGCTATTGTTTTAACTTTTATTATTCCTGATTCAGCAGCCTGCAAGAATAAAAATAATTAGAAAATAAAACATCATCAACACGAATTATCTAGGGAAAAGCAATGATATATGATATATAAAATTAAAAGCACAAACAGAAACAGTCACTAACATATTTTTATTTTCAAAATATCAGATACTAAGCCCAGTAGTGACACACATTATATATAATAAAATTATTAATTTGATCACTCACATGCAAACTGCATGTTACCTTCTGTGTTAATACCTATCTGTAATACCACAATACTTTATAAATTGAGATGATTAGATAATAAAAATAGTACACACAAAACCTAAGGAAAAAAGATTAGATTTTTCTTCCCCATTTCATATCTCCCCTTCCCTCCATTACAAAAAAATTATACAACACCATAAAAAATAAAAGTGCTGTTTTCTTGAAAATGGGTAACTAAGCACTTTGTTATTGCTCTTTAAACTTCTATCATTTTAGTTTTTATAATGCATCTAAAATACTTTATCATATAGTATTTAGCAGGTAGTAATTGCAAGTCATATAGCATTTTACAAAATACCACCAAATGTCTCTACAATATGGCAGCCATTGGCTATGCATAGCTACTATGCACTCTAATATATGGCCAGTGCAAACTGAGTTGTGCCTTAGGTATAAAATACACACTATATTTTGAGGATTGAGTACATAAAAAAAATAAGGTAGAGAAAGAAAAATGTCAAAGTAGCAATCAGCAGCAAAATATGTTCTCTCCAGGACCTGGGATCAAGTAACCTGGAAAATAACTTGGTGAAGAGAAGAAAAAAAAGTGTATCTCTGGGAACTGATAGGAAAATTAGAAACTACAGAGAAGCTAAAGAAACAGTACAATGCAGAGCAAAGAATGAAGCACTCTGGAAGCTCACCTTAGCTCTGGAGAAGGGAACCTGTCTCAACAAACACAAGGTAAGCCACTAGGGTTGGAGGTCCAGGGAGCAACAGACTGGACTAGCAGCACTAGTGCCAAGAAAAGCCCGTGAACATTGTAAAAAGCAAAAACAGTATGAGGTTTTGAAAGGGACTTCTTCCACAGGAAGGCTAGTTGGAGAAGTCAAGTGCAGAACCCAAAATATTACGAGAGTGTTTAATCAGGCACCACCTCAGAAAGGAGTCTTAAAACTGAGCTACAAAGCTACAAAATACCCCCACTTTAGGGTTCCCTATATTATCCTCCCACAGTGACTGAAAGAGTGACTCTTCCACAGGAGAGAGACAAAAGAGAGGTTAAGAAGTTTAACCTCAGGCCAAGAAAGACAGCAGCTCTACCCACTGTGGTAAGAAGCCAGGCCCAGTGTATGTGGCTTTCATTGGCAGATGTTTAAAAGAACTGGAATTAAATACAGGGGTCTGCTTCAACCCTCTCTCTGCTGTCTACATCAAGCACAAATCAGAGGTCTAATTGCTTTCTCCATCTTCCAAAGCAAGCAAGGGTACAACTCAGCTTGGATGCCTGGGATGAACTGATACAGGGGCCTCTGGAGCACTTCACAAACCCATAAGCCACAAACTTAAGCAGAGAAAACCATGAGTTGCTGAATTACAAAACTACATACAGGGGAAAGAATCCACGCATTCAAAAATATAGAAGAATTTTTTCCTCTTTAATTTCATTTACTCCTTAATAGGATCCATTAGCACAATTTTTTCTCTTCTCATTTTTCATAATTTTTCAAATTTTTTCATTTTCCCATTCTCTATCTACCCTCTGTACTTTTATTAGTATAACCATTAAGCTTTATTAATCTTTAGATAGCTAACTATGCTGTTACTCTTGAAGTTTTTTTCTATTGTTAGTAGAGATATAGTTGTTAGATTTAGTAGATATATGTCAATATTTGGTTTATCTTAGTGTTTATAACATAATTATAGATATCTTTTCTATGATTAAGAATAATATGACTGGTTTTTATAATAAGGTAATATTCAGTTTTTTTCATATTGTTATGATTGTTGATTTAGATTCTATTGCCAGGGTGGTGGCACAGACTTTCTTTATATGCTGATATCAAAATTGTCTATGTGTCATAAACAATACTGTGATTTATTCCTGGGAATGGGGTATGGGGCAGATTATGATGAATCCTATACTTTAATTTATACTAAATTAATGGAGATGGTCAGATCTTGGGAGAGACACAAAAGCCAACAGTTAGCCACAGAGTACATCACTGAAAAAGCAGACACTAACTAAAGAGACCTCCATACTAACAACAAAATCTTTCTACTATAAGCGCCCACAAACTTTAGCGCACAAAGGAAACAAACACACCTAAATAAATAAATAAATTAGAAACGTGAGAAGACAACAAAATGCTTCCCAAAATTCCCCGTGCCAATACCTGGATCAGCAAGGGGAGGAATCAAAAACCACAGGCTTGGGCTGGGTACTTAGCTCACTAGTACTGTGCCTGCCTTGCAAGCACAAGGTCCTGAATTTGATCCCCAATACCGAAAAAAAAAAAAAAAAGCCACAGACTTAAATTACTCGAAATGATGAGTTTAAAAAACAGATCAATACATTTTTCAAACAAAGAAGTAAAAGCAGCAAATAGATATATGAAAAAATGTTCAACATCACTGGTCACTTGAAATATGCAGATGAAAACAACATAGATTCTACCACACCCCAGAAAGAATGGCTGCTACCAAGAAATTAACCAATAACATATGTTGGTGGGGTTCTGGGGAGAAAGGAACCCTTCTTCATTGTTGGTGGGAGTGCAGACTGGTGCAACTACTGTGGAAATCAAAATAGACATACCTTAAACAACTAGGATTAGAAGTCCCATTTGACCCAGCCTTCCCTCTGCTGGATATCTTTCCAAAAGGATTAAAAGAATCAAACCACAGTGATATAAGCACACTCGTGTTTATAGCAACACAGTTTGTAATAGCTAAAACTTGGAAACAGCCCAATTGCCCATCAGTAGGAGACTGGATAAAGAAGATGTGGTTTTTCTATAAAATGGAGTACTACTTAGCCATAAAGAATGAGAAACTAGAGTCATTCATAGGAAAATGGATGCATATTGAGGCCTTACTCTTAAGTGAAATAAATAAGACACATATACAAATACTGAATAGTTTCTGTGGTGTGAAAAACTAAAAGTGTAAATAAGATCCAAATTCTCTGACAATGTGAAACAGGAAGAAAAGGTTTAAGGTGTAGGAATATAATTGGGAGTGTGAAATAAGAAGAAAATTGCTAAAGGGGAAGTAGGAAGGGGAGGGGAGAGGAAATAAGGGAATGAAAGAAGAGTTAAATTGATGGCTTCATCCTTATCAAGAATGCCTAGTAACTTAAGAGTTTATTGGATGCATATTGAGGCTATTCTCGTAAGTGAAATAAAAAGGACATGCTTGAGTAAATACTGAATAGTTTCTGTGGTTTAAAAAAATTAAAACTACAATGAGATATTACCTCAGAGTAATGAGGTTGCATTGGTGAGAACTCTTACTCACTCATGAGGGTACAAAGGAGTTCAATCCCTGTGCAAAACAGTATGGAGGTTCCTGAAAAACTTAAAAATAGAAGTAGCATATGATTCAACAATTGCCAGCTGGGCATGGTGATCCATGCCTATAATCCCAGAACTTGGGAGGCTGAGGCCTAGGTATTGTTAGTTCCAGGTCATACTGGGCTACATAGTGAGTTCAAGGCCAGCCTGAACTACACAGTGAGACCCTGTCTCAAAATAAAACAACCCCCCACCCCTGCTCAAAACAAAAGTGCTACTTCAGAGTATTTATCTCAAAGAATACAAATTGGGATACCAACAAATATTACTCTTCTATTCAATATAGCAATATTCCCAATATCCAAGAACTGGAAACAACCTAAATACCCATAAACAGATGTGTGGATAAAGAAAATGTGGTACACAATTCATAATAGTTAAATCTTGAAGTGGCTTACATGTCTGTCCATCAACAGATAAATGGATAAAGAAAATATGGTATTGGGCCAGGGATTTAGCTCAGTGGTGCCGCCACCTGCCTCACAAGTGCAAAGTCCTGAGTTCAATCCCCAGTACAAAAAAAAAGAAAAAGAAAGAAAGAAAGAAAATATGGTATTTATATACAATGGAGTACTATTCTGCTATAAAGATGTATAAATGAGTCATCTGTAGAAAAATGGAAGGGGAAAAGAAAGAAGGAAATGGAATTAATAGGAGAAAAAAGAAAAAAATGGAAACAAAGTCATTGTGGAGGAGTTGAAAGGGCAGGGAAATGGGAAAAAATAAGAATCAAGATGGATTATGTAAAGGTGCAAATTTCCAATGACGAATGTCATTATACTGTATACTTTAAACGTACCAAGAAAATTAAAAAAAAAAATTTTTTGTAGCAGGGATAAAACTTGGGTCTTTGTGATTGCAAGGCAGGTGGCAGAACCACTGAGCTAAATCCCTGGCCCAAGAAAATTAATTTTAAAAATGAAAAAAAAAAAAAGAAAAATGGACGCACCCCAAGACCATATGGTAAGTAAAATAGTCAAACTTACATACTGTATGGTTTCTCTTATATAAGAAACTGAAAGCATAAATAAAAGAGCAAAATAAAAGATAAAAGGAAAGAGAGATTTTTACAAATGGGAAGGGAACCAAGAGATGGAGGTAGGGGAGAAGGTTGGGAGGGGGAAAGGAAGTAAAAAGAATCAAGATTGCTATGTGCTGCACATACCAATGACGAATGAAACCATTACGCTAGCATGCACTAATAAAAATTAAAATTTAAAGGAAAAAAGAAGAATGTGTTCTCTAAATATCTTTATTAACTACATGGTAAAATAATATTTTGGACATAATGAGTTTAATAGTGTTTCTTTTTTACTTTTTAAATGCAATTACATGTATGTATTGTATTTGTGACCTATATTTCTAGTAGACAGGGCTGACACATAATATTGATATATTATTTCTATCATAGAAACTAAACAATTTTTAACTATCTAAAATCATGATTATTTAATACTATATATTGGTCTATGTCTTAAAAATAATGCTCATAAGAAATTGTATGTCCAAATGTTCCTATTAATTTGCTAGCTATTCATTTATATTGTTATTTCTTCTGCATGTTATGGAAAAGTGATGCCAGTCTCTATCAGTTTAAAAATAGTAATAAGGGGAGAACACAGGGTTTTGTGATACAGGGTTCTGAATGCATAAAATGACACATTGTATACTATAGCACATATAGTAGACATTTATCATTTCGTTGCCTCCAAGCATGTTAACACTCTTGCTTATGTCTGAAGAAGTCTCTACTTCATGTGTTTGATAAAAGAGTCTATTTTCCACTAATGAAATTTAAAATGCCAGATACTTGATTTCTCAAATGTTTTAGTAGCCTATGCTACACCCAACAGGAATTTTGAATAAGGAAGGTAGTGACACAGAAAAGCAGCTATAAGGGACAATTCTTTCTGATGCCAGCAACAGTGAGGGCAGTATCTAGTTACAGATGGTAGGAGAAATAGAGGCAGCCCACAATGACCAACTCGACCAGAAGTATAATCCATGGCTTCCTACCACTATTCAGCAGATACTGGGCTCACCGCATGAGTTTTCATAAAATTCCAGTACCCCTTATTTGTATTCATTCACTTACTTATTCATGTATTTATTTATATAAAGAAGGGTCTAGCTATGGAGTCCAGGTTGATTTTTTTTTTTTTTAGTTTAAATTGAATTTATTGGTACATTCTAGGTAGACAGTACAGTTACATTCATTACTGGGATCTTGTACCTTTACATGCCAGGTCTTGGTTCTCATTTTTTCCCCTTTTCCCCACCCTCCCTTCACCCCCTCCTCCCCTTCCCACCTTCAAACACTTTAATTCCATTTTAATATTTTCTCATATTTTTTTCCTTTTCCCTTATTCCCCTTTCCCTATCTTTCTCACTGTCCCTACACCTTTGTTCATTTGTTTCCTATTTCATGTTGCTAATTGTCCCATTAGGACCTTGAGTACTATTTTAGTTTTTCACACCAGAGAAACTATTCGGTATTTCCATATGTGTGACTTATTTATTTCACTTAGGAGTATATCCTCAAAATGTACCCATTTACCTATGAATGAATCTACTTTCTCATTCTTTATGGCTGAGTAGTATTCCATTTTATAAAAAACCACATCTTCTTTATCCAGTTTCCAACTGATGGGCAGATGGGCTGTTTCCAAGTTTTAGCTATTACAAACTGTGCTGCTATAAACATGGGTGTGCATATATCTCTGTGCTATGATTCTTTTCTTTTGGAAAGATACCCAAAAGAGGGATGGCTGGGTCAAATGGAACCTCTAATCCTAGTTCTTTGAGGTAACTCCATATTGACTTCAATAGTGGTTGCATCAGTCTGCACTCCCACTCACAATGGAGAAGGGTTCCTTTCTTCCTACAACCACGCCAACATTTGTTGTTGTGTGATTTCTTGATAGCAGCCATTATTTGTGAGGTGAGGTGGAATCTCAATGTTGTTTTCATCTGCATCTCTTGAATGACCAGTGATGTGGAACATTTTTTTCATGTGGTTCTTGTCCTTGACTTTGTTAATATAGTGTATTATATTTATTGATTTATGTATGTTGAACCATCCTTGCATCCCTGGAATAAATCCTACTTGGTCAGGATGTATGACCTTCTTGATGATCCTCTGTATTCTGTTTGCTAGTATCTTATTGAGGATTTTTACATCTATAATCATTAAGGAGATTGGCCTGTAGTTCTGTTTTTTAGTTACATCTTTCCCAGGTTTGGGAATCAAAGTGATATTTGCTTCCAGGAATCAATTTGGAAGTATTGCTTCTCTTTCAATTTCATTGAAAAGTCTGAAGAGTAATGGCAGTAGATCTTCTCTAAATGTCTTGTAAAATTCAGCAGTGAATCCATAAGGACCTGGGCTTTTCTTTGTTGGTAAGTTTTTAATTACATTTTCAATTTTCTCTGATTGTGATTGGGGTGTTTAAAATGTTTTTATCTTCTTCGATCAACTTTGGTAATTCATAAGTATCTAGAAATCTGTCCATTTCTTCTGTGTTTTCTGTTTTATTAGAGTACAGGTTCTCATAGTATGTATTAATGATCCTTTGGATTTCTGTGGGATCTGTTCTGACTTCGCCTTTTTTATTCCTGATTGCTTTAATCTGAGCCTTTTCTTTCCTTTTTTTTGATAAGGTTTGCTAAGGGTTTATCAATTTTATTTATTCTTTCAAAAAACCAACTCTTCAATTCATTTATTTTTTGTATCATTTTTCTTAGTTTCCATTGCATTGATTTCTGTTCTAATCTTTATAATTTCCTCTCTTGTTTGAGCTTTGGGTTTTTCTTGCTCTTGTTTTTCTAGGAGTCTAAGAGTCATTGTTAGGTTATTTATTTGAGCTTGCTCTGTTTTCCTAATGTGGGCATTCAGTGCTATGAATTTTCCACGTAGAACTGCTTTCATCGTGTCCCATACATTCCTGTATGTTGTATTGGCATTTTTGTTTATTTGAAAAACTGTCCGATTTCTTCTTTAATTTCCTCTGTGATCCACTGATTGTTCAGGAGAGTGTTGTTCAATTTCCATGTGTTTGTGAAGTTCCTACAGTTTCTTATGCTATTGATCTCCAGCTTTACTGCACTGTGATCTGATAATATACAGGGAATAACTTCATTTCTTTTGCATTTATTCAAACCTGTTTTGTGAGCTAGTATGTGATCTATCTTGGAGAATGACCCATGTGCAGCTGAAAAGAATGTATATTCTGTTTTTGTGGTGTGGAACACTCTATAGTTGTCTAATAAGTCCATACGTTTAGAGCTTGGTTCAGTTCTAGTATGTCATTGTTGATTTTTTTCCTAGACGATCTATTTGTGATAGTGGGGTATTCACAACCCCCACTACAATTGTACTAGTGGTTATTTGGTTTTTCATGTTACTTAATATTTGTTTAATATAGTTGGGGGCATTTATATTTGGTGCATATATGTTTATGATTGGCATTTTTTCCTCTTGGATTGTTCTCTTTACAAGGATGTAGTGGCCTTCTTTGTCTCTCTTAATCAGTTTTGGTTTGAAGTTTGCTTTGTCTGCGAATAAGATTGACACCCCTGCTTTTTTCTGGGCTCCTGTTGCATGGAGAATTGTTTTCCATCCTTTCACTTTCAGTCTATGGGCTTCTTTTTGCACTTGGTGTGTTTCTTGTATACAACATACTGTTGGATTTTGCTTCTTAATCCATTCTGCCAATCTATTTTTCTTGATTGGTGAATTGAGGCCACTAACATTGATAGTTATAACTGATATGTACTGACTTATTATTGTCATGTTATTCGCCTTTTGTTCACGCTTTACTTTTTCACCTTCTCCTTTTAGTTTCTTGCCTTGCCTATTTGATTTGCTGTACTGGGCCTCCTGGTGGTGTGATCTTCGTTGTCTTTTTCTAGGATATTGTTTAAAATTCTTTGTAGTGCTGAATTAGTACTCATGAAGTTTCTCAAGTGTTCGCTGTCATGGAAGTATCTTATTTCTCCGTCCATTTTGAAAGAGAGTTTTACAGGATACATCAGTCTTGGTTGCAGGTTGTTTTCTTTTAGGACTTGAACTATCTCACTCCAGGCTCTCCTTGACCTGAGGGTTTGTGTTGAAAAGTCTGCTGTGATTCTGATGGGCTTTCCTTCACATGTGATTTGTTTCTTTTTTCTCTTACTGCTTGTAGTATTTTGTTCTTCTTTTAGGTTTCTGGGATCTTGATTATTATGTATCTAGGTATAGATTTTTTTTTTTAATTGTGGCTAGATGATGTCCTATATGCCTCGCTTATCTGTATGTCTAATTCTTCCCCTCTGTTTGGGAAGTTTTCTGTCATTAATTCTTTGAACAGCTTTTTTAAGTCATTTGCATTTTCTCCTGGTACTTCATAGATTCCTATCAGTCTTGTTATTCTTCTTTGCATCATCTAGGAGTTGCTGGATTGATTTCTCATGATCCCCTACTGTTTTTAAGAGACCTCTCCTTTCATGGTCACTGCTATCCTATCTTCTATATCTGAGATTCTATCTTTGCAATCTTTTATTCTGTTGCATACACTTTCAATAGAGTTTTTAATCTCCTGGATATCTGTTTGAATCTGTTTAATGGATTTCATTTCTTTCCTATGTTGGGTATTCATTGTTTCCATTTCTTTCTTATTATGGGCTTTCATGGTTTCTATTATGTTCCTAAGCTCATCTATTTTTTTGTCAGTTTCTGTTCTGGAGTCTCGAATCATGTCTTTCATTTTGCTCACCATCTCTACGGTTATCTGGGAAATAATTAATATTTTGAATTTTTCTAGAGCTTGACTGATCAGTTTTTTTACTTCCTGTGCTGTGAGTTCTGAGTGTCCTGGAGGTTCACTATCTGATTTTTCATCCTCCTTTGCCCTATTGTTTGCCATTGGTGGACTAGAAGTCTGTTTTTGTGGCTTGCTTAAGTGTTTTCTCATCTTTATTTTTGCTGTTGGGTTGCCCTTGATTCAATCTCTGGGTCATTAAATCTTCCTCATATCATTGCGTCCCAGTCTTTGATTCTCTAATGACTTGCAGACATTCTCATTTTCATAATTGAGAAAACAACTCATCAAATCAATCCCTATCCTTTATCCCTATCAATACAATCAGGAACATAACAGGATCAATCACCACCCTATATAGCCCGCCATGCCTCTGCAGAGTGCATCCAAGGACTGGCTCAATCAGAGGATCTAATAGCCGGCAGGGGTGGGGGGGGATGGTGCTCAGCCCTCCTGGTGCTGTGTCAGAGCCAATCAGTGGTGCCCGCAGGAAACAGCGCAGCTCCAGAGGAGGCCCATAGTTTGGGCTGGGCCGCACAGCAGAAGTGGCTCTGAGTCCAAACCGGAGCTATGATACAAAACTCACCCACCTGGCGCTGTGTCAGAGCCAATCAGTGGCACCCACAGGAAACAGCGCAGTTCCAGAGGAGGCCCGTAGTTCGGGCTGGGCCACACAGCACAAGTGGCTCTGAGTCCATGCCGGGAGTCCAGGTTGATCTTGAATCTACTATGTAGTTCATCCAGGCTGGACTCAAACTTGTAATCATCGTGCTTCAGCCTCCCAAGTCCTCAATTACAGGCATGCATTACAGGAATGCACTACAACCAGCATTCATGTACATTTTCTAAGGCTGGCTCCATTTAGAATTGGTTTTGCCAATTCAAGGAACCTCTCAATGTCCTATGAGTAAATTTTATTTGTATTTCAATCAGCCATGGGCCAGGGATTTAGCTCAGTGGTTCCACCGCCTGCCTTTCAAGCGCAAGGACCAGAGTTCAATCCCCGCTGCCCCCCCCCAAAAATCAATCAGCCAGAATCAGATTTCATTGCTCACAACTAAGAATTATAATACATTCACTAGGACTTATTTCTGAAACTATGAAAAATGGAAATTATTTCAAATTAACGGGGCTACTTTACTGTGGAAATCACCAAATTTTCCAGGAAATTATTGATTTTCTGATTACTTGAGGCAGTGCCTATTAAAGACATGAAAAGCTCAGCTTGATGTTTGGGCTGCAAAATATTCCATTTAAATCCAAATGACTTCCAGAAGAAGCCATCACCAATATGTAAAACAAAATCTTCAGGTGATTCTAATATGCAGTGAAATTTAGGAAATTATTGCAAGCAAAAGGTAACAGATTTCAGATGGTAGTGACTAAAGTGATAAGAAGAAGTCTGATTCTGAATAAGCCTTGAAAATGTACAAACCATAGCATATTTAAAGAACACAAAAATACTGTAATTATCATCTATATGGTGTAACATACATCCAATCTCAAACTCCAGTAAATTTCTTACTGGGGTAACCAAAATTAATCTGTGCTAAATGACATTTATTTCACTGTCATTTGCAAAAGTTTAATTTCTCTCCCTTGTCACTATGCTCTATACACCTTGATAATGTTCAAATTCAGTATTTCATTTTGCTTCAGTGTCAACACAGATTGATCAAAATGAACCAGCATAAATACCAATGTCATTTGTCCAGACTTCCTAAATTTTAATCTGTCAAATTCACTACTGGGACAGACTCTGTGTATACGGCCTCTCCCCCATCACCAATTCCCCTTCCAGGGCTCACTATAGGTAAGAGTACTTCCTATCATAGGCAGAGAGAGGATAAACACAAAAACTGGCATTCATGAGACTGCCCGTAGAGTTCCACTATGGATCACATACATAGACAGGGACAGAGGGGAGGGAGTGAGACTGATAAAAGACTGATATCTTTTCTACAAAGTCCAGAAAAATCTGAGTTAGCAGGAAATCATGAACAGTCACACTCAGAGTGAAAGACTCCCTAAACCAAACCCAAGGAGTGTGCCAGATGCTACTTGCTGGCTGGAAAAGGGAATTCTTGAGACAGGGTCATTTTGGGATTTGAATCAAAGGAAAAGATGGGACAGGAAATTGCTGGTAACAAAATACTGGGAAAATATCTGAAGTGAGAATATGGAAGTTTGTCTAGCCCAAAGGGAAGGAGGAGTCACAGGACCCTGGCAAAAGGTGAAACAGAGCTCGGTAGTGGAAAAATTATTTCATATCTTTTCTCTTTTAAATAATTTGAGGTGGACGGATCACAGAACAGAAATAAAAGACTGTAGTTAGCCATGCATACAGCACAGCCTGCATTAAGGACACAGACTCAAAGAAATTGATACCCCTCACCACAAACAAGGGAAATTGGTATGGCTTCATGCAAAGAGACTTCAACTAAGGCAAGAAAGGAACTGTGTGGACACTTAGGCTCTATGTCATAGCAGTAAAGTGAGAATGGCATGTACACTCTTACCTGAATTCCTCTCATATTTTTGTTACTATTCATTCATTCACTGCTTTGATGCAGCTATTTTTTCTCCCTACTCCTTTTCTTTAACTCTAGCTTCTGTATCAATATAAATTTCTTCTCTCATACTCTTCAAACTTTTCTTTCCTATATTCTGCTCCCTCAGTGTTTCTTGTCTTCTCTATTAACCTTCTGTCCCCTCTGTTCTATTATTTTTGCTCTTCTTTGTTTTATCCAGCCCTTTGTATTCACACACCTCTTCTCCATTTTACAAGTACACCAATATATCAACAGTTTCTGAAATACAGCTTTCCTCAAGGAACATGAACAAACCAATGCTCCAAAAATAGCCAAGAATATATTAGAATGAACCCAACAAAGCCATAAATTCAAATGAAATGACATCAAACAAGGTAAATGGATAGAGAAAGCGAGCAAGATGGGGGGGATATGAGTCATCAAAAGACCACAATGACAGGAACAAATCAATAATATCTCTCAGTGTTAATGGCCTCAACACCCCAATGAAAAGATATAGGCTGGTGGACTGAATCAAAAAACATTATGCTACCATCTTTTGTATTCAAGAAACTCATTTAATTAAAAAAGACACAGACTAAAAGTCAAAGGATGGAAAACAATATTTCATGCATCAAGCCACCAGGAGAAGCAATATTACTCTCAAAGTAAAGTTTAAGCTAAAACTGAGCAGAAGAGGCAAAAAGGGTCATTATGTGGCAATTAAGAGAACTATTCAACAGGATAACACTTATAAATTTATATGCACCAAATACTGAAGCACCTAACTTCACAAAATAAATACTGCTGGATATAAAAAAAATCAAAAACCAAAACAATTATAGTAGGTGACTTCAATATCCCAATTTCACAAAGACACAGATAAACTAAACAAAAAAAAAATCAGAAATATCAAAGAACTATCACAGGAAACTACACCTTTGAACAAATGGACTTAATACCAGCAGGTATTTACACTGTCCTCCCTTACTATAACAAAAATCCTCAATAAGATACTGGCAAATAGAATGCGAAAAATCATCAAAAGGATCATATATAATGACCTATCAAGGTTTCTTCCCAGGGCTGCAAAGGATAGTTGAACATATGCAAATCAATAAATGTAATAAATCATATAAACAGAGAAGCAGGAACAAAAGACAAATAGTCACATCAACAGATGCAGAAAAAATATTTGACAAAATCCAACATTCATATTTGCTAAAAAAATAAAATAAAGAAAATAGGTATAGAGGACCTTACCTAAATCTGACAAAAGCCATTTTTGACAAACCAATGACCAACTTCATATTAAATGGCAAGAAACTGAAAGTTTTCCCTTTAAAATCAGGAACAAGACAAGGATGTCCGCTATCACCAATCCTGTTCAATATATTCCCAAAACACTGGCCAGAGCAATCAGGCAAGAAAAAGAAATAAAAGGGATACATAAAGCAAAGGAAGAAGTCAAATTATCATTATTTGTAGATGACATGATCCTCTGCATAGAAGTCCAACCATATATCACCAAGAAATTCTCAGAATTAATAACCAAATACAGCAGCATAGCAGGATACAAAATCAACACAAAAAAATTATTAGCATTCCTGGATACCAATAATGAACTTACTGAGAAAGATTAGGAAAACAATACTATTCATAATAGCATCCAAAAAAATTAAATACTTAGGATTAACCTAAACACGGAAGTGAAAGACCTTTACAATGAAAACTACCATACTTTGAAAAAAGGACATTGAAGACAACATCAGAAGAAAGATAACCCTGGGTAGGCAGAACCAATACTGTCAAAATGGCCATATTTCCCCAACTGATATACACAGTTAACACAATTCCAATCCCAATCAAAACTGTCACAAAACTACAGAAAACAATCCTAAAATTCATATGGAACCAGAAGAGGCTGAGAGTAGCCAAAAGCAATCTTGGAAAATAAGAGGAAAGCAGAGGCATCATAATGCCTAACTTCAAGTTATACTAGAAGACTACTGTGATTAAAAACAGCATGGGAAGTGATAACCCACTTAGGACTCCACTTGTCTTTCCGGAAATATTCCTATGCCCCCCCACCAAAAAAACCTTTCCCACTCTTAAAAAAAAAAAAAAACAGCATGGGAGTGGCACAAAGACAGACATGTAAATCAATGGAATAGAAGATGCAGAAACAACCACAAAGACATTCAGCTACCTGATCTTTGACAAAGGGGCCAAAACCATACGTTGGAAGAAATATAGTCTCTTTAGCAAATGGTGCTGGGAGAACTGGCTGTCCATAAGCAGATTGAATCTGAACCTATTTCACTTACCATATACTAAATAAAAATCAAAATAGATCAGAGGTATAAATATTAAAACAGAGATACTTAACCTGACAGATAAAACAGGTAAAACTCTTGAAGACAGGTTCAGGCAAAGACTTTTTGAAGAGAACTGCAACTGCACAAGACATAACAGTGACAATCAACAAATTAAATCATACCTTCTTAAAAACCTTCTGTACAACAAAGCAAACAAACAGAGTGAAGAGAATCCTACAGAATGGGAAATAATTTTTGCCACCTACACCTTGAGCAGAGAACTAATATCATAAAGAACTCAAAAAATTTAGACCCCTCTGAAATAGAAGACCCAATGATAAACTGCGCAACAGAAATGAATAAGACTTCTCAGTGTTCTCAGAAATATAAAAGATCAATAAACACATTAAAAAATGTTCAACTTTAGTCATTAAAGAAATGCAAATTAAAACAACCCTGAAATTTCATCTTACTCCAGAAATAATGGCAAGCATCAAGAAATCCAGAAATAAAAAATGCAGGTGAGGATGCAGTGAAAAAGGAACCCTTCTTTGAGTACTGTGGATAGGAATGTAAAATAGTATAACCATTAGGAAATCAATATGGTGTGTTTTCAGAAAACTAAAAATAGAACTGCCATTCAATCCAGCTATTCCCCTTTTAAGTATCTTCCCGAGAGCTAAAGATATCTTATTGAGCAATACATGCATACCAATGTTTACAGCAGCACAATTCATTATACTGTACATAAAATTTTTTTTTTTTTTTTTTTGGTTTTTTTT
>NW_022900927.1:28113914-28128828 GCF_012274545.1 Fukomys damarensis | reverse complement strand
TAAAATTTTTTTTTTTTTTTTTTGGTTTTTTTGAGACAGGGTCTCACTATGTAGTTGAGACTGACCTGGAACTCACTATGTAGCTCAGGCTGGTCTTGAACTCACAGCGATCCTCCTGCTTCTGCCTCCCAAATCCTGGGATTACAGGCGTGTGCCAGCACGCCCGGCTGTACATAAATCTTGTAAGCAGCCTGCCTACATGTCTATCAACAAGTGAATGAAGAAAATGTGGTATCTATACATAATAGAATACTAGTAGGCTTTAAAGAAGGATAAATTCAAAACATTTATAGGAAAATGGATGGATACTGAAAATATGATGGTAAGTGAAATAAATCAGACACAAAAGCTTAAATACTGGTTTCTCTCCTTTGAGTAATCCAACATATAAATGAAGAGCAAGATAAAAGATGAGAAAAAGAAACAGGAAGACAGATGTTATGCAAATGGGAATGGGACCAAAAGACTGAGAGTTAAGAGAAAGAAAAAAAGATTTAAGACGTGGCATGTACATGTATCAAGTACACACAATGTGACCATTATGTTATAAATAGGGACTACAAATAACAACAATGGAGGAGGAGGAGGAGGAGGAGAAAATGGGGGAAGGGTATCTAGAGGAGGATGTAAGGAAAAGGGAAATAAAGAAAATCAAGATATGTTTAATACATGTACCTACTCTCTAAGAAGAATGTAAACATCAAGTACAGCAAACACTGGGCTGGGGATTTAGCTCAGTGGTTCCAATGCCTGCCTCGCAAGCACAAGGACCTGGGTTCAATCCCTGGTACCAAAGAACAAAAACAAAAACAACAATAACAAAAAAGTACAGCAAACGTACTAATAAAAAAACTTAAAAATTAATTAATAAATTTGCACAATAAGGAATATGAAGGATTATTTCTAAGTAGCTCTAAGTAGTATTTTTAAAATATATATATATAAAACTAGTGTTTTTATTCCTAAATTTATTCAAAGATTCACCAAAAGAACTTTATGTTGCCTTAGGTCAGTGATAGGGAGTCTTTTAGAGACAAGTGCCCACTCTGCAACCTTATTTATCACAAAGTGCCAACCTTGCAATTAAACCTGAATATTGAAGTTTTAGTTTAGAAAAAACAACTCATACATTAACATATTTTACCTTAAAAGAAAAACAGCATGCATGCCACAGGTTCTCCACCACTGCCTTACATATAACCTAATTTTTTTACATCCAAGTTTCTACTGTGAAAGTTGTTTGAAACTAACATCTTATTCTGTTTCCTGCAGTTGCTGGAAAGGTTCATTAGCAATGGTTATTGATAACAAACATATTAAGGTCCCTAACCTCTGTGATCTTACTTTATACCTAAGCCTAGTCTAGCCTACATTTTTAAGTGTATGTATCCTGTATGAGGTCTTCAGAGTCTGATTTCCATTTACTTATCAAGATGTGAAGAATCATCTTTAATTCTTGCTTTAACCCCTTCCAATCCAAGTATTTAAATACAGGATAACTAAAAATTGCATATTTTTACTAATTTTTGTAAGATAGTACAAGAAATATAAAATAATCTTATTAAATTTACTCAATAATTTTTCTGTGTATATCTTAAAACATTCAATACATAACACAACATTACAACCGACAGTGGTATCTAGTCTTCTTCCAAATTCTTTTTACATTACTTTCCTTTTTTGAACAATATACTTTACACTGTTGTGTTTGTCTTTCCTTTTTCTGGTGTTATGAATTCAATAAAATGTCTACCCACTAAATGTATTGGTGAAGACATTAATGATGGATGCCCTGATGATGGATACTATCCCATATTTTTCAATTATTTGGTCTATTAGACTTAATCCAAATTGCAAATGACTTTTTGAACCTCTTTGTTTTGAATAAGTAACAAGTTCCATATTGGTTAGTCCAGAAGATATATAAATATTTTATAATAATATTTTTCTTTGCTTTCTGATTATAGGACAGCTTGTTAGATGTTGGAGAACTCTGTCAACACCACCCATAGAATTATTATAATCACTGACCACTACAGGAATTTTTTAGTTTTGTTTTTTCTTTCAGGTTTTATCATTTCTATATTATGAATAGTTGAAAATAAGGAGACATCTTTTTTTGTCTTTTCCTGATATGCTAAGACTTCTCACTTTTTCAGATTTTTCTTTTGCAGATCTTTTGGCATTGCTTTTCTATTCAGTCCCAGTGTTCCACATGTGTCTGTTTTGTATCTTAAAAGACAATCACTGAGCTCTGGAGAAGTATAAAAATTATACCTAATGTACTTATGATAAAGTTTTTATAACTGTAGCACAAAATTATAGGTTATTTTTCACAAATAAACACAAATTAGTAAAAGAAAATAACCAGACTTACTATTAGATTTCACTAGAAACAAATATCAAATAAGAATACAACATTCTAAATTTTAAAATATGCAAAAAATAGTCAATGTAAAACAAATAAACAGATGTATGAAGGTATCTCATGCAAACAAGAATGGACTGGTTGAAATGACACCTGCCCCAGGACATGAAACCCAAAACTTGAGGTTAAACCCGTTAAGTGGTTAAAAGTATCTCCTACTCTGAGCAGATACCATGTGCATCTGTAGGGAACCTACTCAATCGTAAACATAGTTATCCAAATCCCCCTACCTTTGATGAGAAGGTAACTACTAGTTCTGTAAATTGAATAGATTATATATGTTAAGGTTAAGTAGTCTAATATTATTTCTGAGGGTATCTATAAGTTATGAAAGAGAATCAGTCTTAGATGCACTTCAGTAATTAATATTTCTCACTTGATTTTTGTTTTGTTTTGTTTTTTGATGGCCTTGAACTCATGGCGATCCTCCTCTGTCAGCCTGAGATTACAGGCATGTGTCACTACACCCAGCTATTTCTCACTCTAAAAGTGAATACTTCTCAAGAAATGTTTGCTGCTTCTTCTCAATACTTTCTGCTGACTCCTCTTGCAAAACCACCTGCAATATCGTTAGTCTTATTTCTCACTCAATAAAGCCTTCCTGGGCATCCCATTATTCCATGGTTTGAATTACTTTCAAAATGCTGAAGACTCCTAAATTATATTCCTGTTCCTGATGTGTCTCCTAAATTTCAGGACCAATTAACCTAACATTTAAAAGGCACCTTAAATTCTATATGTTAAAAAAAAAAGATCATTTTCCTCTACTCCCTAACTCCCACCTCAGCCAGAAAAAACTGTTTTTTCTTTCTATGATTTCTTTTTTTCTGAACAGTACAATCTTGGCTTCTTATCTCTATTCAGTGTCTCTGTTCTTAAATAATTTGCTCATACGCACTTATACTGGAGCTTCTCAAAGCTGAATATTGTAAAGGATACCTTTTAAATGTGAAGGGGGGTCTCTAACAAACTTAAAAATATATAAATACAATAAAGAGTAAACTTTTGGGGCTATGTGGGGGTGCTGGCTAGTTGGAAGAGCATTTGCCTAGCATATATGAGGCCATGAATTTAATTCCCAATACCACAAAAATAAATAAAATAAACTCTTTATAGGCCTTAAATCATGAAGCCAACAAAATCACATTTAAAAAGAAACCCAAATTAGCACTAATATAATGTGACAATGGTTTACCAAAATTAAACCACGACCAATGTGAAAATACTTGTAGACTTAAGACAGTTTCTTCTGATTTGGGCACCCTTTGTGACAGAAATAATTTCTTCCACAATTTTTACCCATGAGAGCTACTGAAAAGCGTTTCCAGCTTTAGGATTATCTATGTCTTTTTATCTGTAATGTTTTAACCCATTCATTATGTCTATTTTCCTATTCTAACTCTAAGATCTATGAGGGCTCATTCATCTCTCTCTACTACTAATGATAGTCACAGTGCCTTTTAAACAGTAGATACAGAATGTTTCTAAATGAATAAAGTTCTAAATACACTAGTATCAAAAGTCAAACTCATTTAAAAGGGGTGAGGGAGGATAGACTTTATTGTCTCACCAAAGGAAATTTAAAAAGGGGGGTTGATCCACAGATTCATTGTGCCATTGGGACTATAGTTTCATTTTTCTATCATTCTCTCTCTCTCTCTTTTTTTTTTTTTTTTTTTTTGGTACTGGGGATTGAACTTGGGTCCTTGCGCTTGCAAAGCAGGCCACCGAAACACTGAGCTAAACCCCCGGCCCTTCTATCATTTTCTTAATTCTGTCTTGTTCCGTGGATTGATTCATCCTCAGGCTGCTTTTAATCTTGTCAAAGAAAGCGAGTGCAGCCAGGCATGGTGGCGCACACCTATAATCCCAGCACTCGGGAAGCTGAGGCAGGAGGATCACTGTGAATTTGAGACCAGCCTGCGTTACATAGGGAGTTCCAGGTCAGTCTCAACTACATAGTAAGACCCTGGCTCAAAAAACAAAAAACAAAAAAAAAAAAAAAAAAAAAAAAAAAAGAAAAGAAATTGAGTGCAGCTATTCCACTCGTCACAATTTCATATATCAATATTTAGAAAAGGGAGAGTCTCTTTTAGTAGAATTTTGAGAAAGAAGCTTTTTGTCTCTAGGCACACTCACTGTTACAGCGTGACATATATTCAAAGGGTTGAAAGTGAAGGAAGACAGACTACCACAGAAGGCTGAAAAGGGAGCAGATGGTAAGAAAGGAATTAACAAATATCCAGTACTAGAACTGTTTATAGACTTACTAAAAAAAAATGTTTTTAAGTGCTACTTCCCTCCATAAAAGCTCCTCTTCTGTTTTTAGCATATATATGCTAAACTTCACAACTTCTATGGGAACAAAGCCTCAAATCAAAACAAATTTACCAAAGGTCCAAATTAACGATTTACAAGACACAGGATGAAGCAAGAGCTAAAGTAACTCAAGTTTAATGGCAATTCAGATAATATAATGCACTCATGAGACACAAGGGAGATATGAAGCAGCCTGAAGACTTTTAGATGTCAGGTAAAATTGAAAGATCTAAAGTCAAGTCCATGCTCGAAGTACTTATTAGAAAACATTCTAGAAGACAATATGTTCATAAAGCAGTCACTACATTAAACCAGATTTTCAATTAATTATAGTAACATTAACTCTAAATATATAAACATATACTGTATTCTCTTCAAAGCCTCTGGCTACTAGGAAACAACTAAATAAATTTTTGTTAACACATTATTAAATGGAAGATTGAAATTCAGAGTTCAAACAGATGGTGAATACATATGTGGTATCCTTTTCTTCTTTTTCTTAAAAAATTTAACCTTTAACAACTTTCTAAGATCTTCTAGGTATAAAAATTCTTTCACTAGGGTGGATAGGACAAACAAGATATAATACTGATCCTTAACGAGTTATTTAGAAAAAGAAAACAAACATTGAAACAAAAGGGAAAATATACTGTTATAAGGAAATAATTTATAACATAAGCCTAAATTAAAGTTAAGAAAGCAGAGGAAGGGCTGGGGATTTAGCTCAGTGGTTCGGTGGCCTGCCTTGCAACTGCAAGGACCCGAGTTCAATCCCCATTACCAAATAAAAAAGGAGAGGAAAACATGCTAGAATGACAAGTCTGGGAAGACGCTGTAAATATTTTTGCTCCAGCACCAAACTAGTACGTGGCATACAGGTGTTCAAAATGATTTAATGAATAAACAATTGATAAACAAATGAATAATTGCTTAAATTAGAAAATTATAAGTAACTGTGGTTCATTTGTAAAACAAATCGATGGAAAAGTCTTAAAGTAGGATTAAACAAAAGGTAGGATTTTAACTTAAAAAAATACATAGAGGACAAGCATCATGGCGCACTCCTGTGATCCCTATACTCTAAAAGGTTAGAGCATAAAGGTTCAAATTTGACCCGTCTGAGCAACTTGGCAACCTAATGAGGCTCTGTGTCAAAGTAAAAAATAAAAAGGGCTGGGAATGCAGCTCAGGGTTAAGGCCATGAGTTCAATCCCCAGTTACACACATACACACACACACAAGGCAATTTCAGACTAGTTCAAGGAAACTCAGAAGCCACAGAATGCAAAGGAGAAAGAGGCACGCTGGAAGACTGAAGCAGGAAGCTTGCAAGTTCAAGTCCAGGCTGCGCAACTTAGTGGTGCCTTGCCTAAAATTTAAAAAAAAAAAGAAAATGGAAATATGGCACAGTATCCTAAAGAGTTCCATAAGCACAGTAGACATTGAGGTCTCTTGAGCTGTTTTAAGTTATTAATTTGGTAGTAAAATATGCACCATTTATGCATGTCAAAGGCCAGGCAAAATGTTAAAATATAGCTGAGAAAAAAATTTTAATAAGAGAGGGAGGTTAGAAATTACCATTAGAAGGAACAGCTGACAGTAAATAGAGAAAGCTAAGAGAGAAGATAGGCAAATATGACTCTAGTGAGCAACAGTGATAGATACCAGTAACAAAACAAGAAAATGAGGGGGAAAGATTACTTTCAGGCAAAAACAGTAAGTTCAACTACAAGTTGTATCTGAAGTATGTGAGTGATATTCTGGTCGATGTGTTCAACAGGCAACTGAAAACACAGGTTTAAACTCAGCAAGAACAGAGCAAAGTAAATTTCAAGTCATCAGCATTGGGGTAAGGCCAGAAAAGATGGGATGACAGCGCTAATGAGATGAGCACAAAGAAAGAAGAAAGTTTAAGGCAGAACTTGTGATGTGCTTACAAGTTCTGAGGGACACTGAGAAAGAAGAAACTGAAACACAGGGCTACAAAGGTCAAAGACAAGAGTGCTAAAATGGAAAAAATAAACAGTAGTGATAAATAATGAAGTAAAGTAGATGAATGGAAACATGATTAAAAACAAGTTAACCTCGTTTTGAAGGAATTTGCAGCACGATGCAATAAGAAATAAAAGAAAAAAATTGGACATGGATGCATACGGATTCATATCCCAGTTCCTCTACTTTCCAGCTTTAACATCAAATGCAAATTACTAAACCTCTCTAAACTAGAAAAATGAAATATTTAAAACAGCATATTACATTAGAATAAAAACATGCAAAGGTTATGTTTTACTTAACTTTTTGAGTTAGCTTCATGAAAATAAAGGCAATTTCTCACTTATTTTTATATTTCTTGCAATGCTTTATTTTAGACTAATAAATTTCTATAAAATTATAACACCAATAGCAAAACTCTCTATTTTGAATGGCTGAAAATAAACTATCATAAGAAAATAAAGGGAAATAATGTAATTTTTAAAGTATGATTTCCTTTTTGATTCATAAGTCAGAGGTAATGTCTATTCTTCCCTGTCACAAAAGCACCATGCCAAGACTATGATCAATATTTATTCATCTCCATTTGTATATTGTCTCAACCCCTTTTTAATTCTCACTTTCCACACCCAGTGCTCTCTGTCAATTTAATCTGGACTTTTCCAGCCAATCAAAGGCACTGGGTTTCTTTCTTTGGGAATTCAAAAAAAGATCTGAAAATCCATTATTTCAATCACCTTTCAAACACTTTAAGTGTTCCAGGTCTAATTCTCCTCTATTTCTCCAAAGTGATCCACTGCTGTCCTTTAAACTCCCACCTACTACTTTTATTATCACTAATTACCTCTAGCAACAAGTTTGTTTTCTATCTTACAAAGACAGCAGAAGCCACAGGCAAAACTGCCCAAAACTTCCAATCTCTCCACTAAGTCCCTCTTTTAAATTTATGACATTTAAACCCAATTTTTTCCTTTTTTCCTTCCTGTGACAGAAGATGTTTCCCTTCTTACATTAAAATCCAATTAAAATACTTAGGAAACCCTAGCTTTCTCAAGAACCTTGTTCTAGTAAGAACTTCCCTTCTATATCTTTAACTTTAGCCTACCCAACTGCCTTTCCTTCTTGTCAGTGCTATAGTCTCCCAAAGTTCCTTCTTCAGTCCTGATATTCTCACTCTATACACTCTTCCTGCCTACTTCATTTATTCCTATAGTTACATATATATGTATAAACTCACACTCCTAAATCAGATTCTAGAGTTCCCTCTATCATGCCAAGATTATCTTTTTCAAACATATACTGGGCTCAGCCAGTTGTGGCAGCACACACCTATAATCCCAGCACTCAGGAGGCTGAGGCAGGAGATTGCTGTGAATTCAAGACCAGCCTGGACTACATAGTGAGTTCCAGATCAGTCTCAACTACATAGTGAGACCCTGTCTCAAAAAAAAAAAAAAATACACACACACACACACACACACACACACATACACACACACTGGGCTCTACACTGAAAATGACAGCACTCTGAAAAGAGATCGAAGAGGATACAGAAGATGGAAAGATATCCTTGTTCCTGGGCAGGAAGAACCAACATACTTCCAAAACTGCTATACAGATTCAATGCAATCCCTACTGAAATCCCAACAGTATATTTCACTGAACTAGAGAAAACAATTCAAAAATTCATTTGGAACCAGAAGTGACATAGAACAGCAAAAGCAATTCTAGGCAAAAGAAACATGACAGGGGGTATCACAATCCCCAACTTGAAACTATACTACAAAGCCACTGTGATAAAAACAGCATAGTACTGGCAAAGAAATAGACCTGAGGATCAGTGGAGTAGATAGAGAGATACAGAAACAACTCAAGATGTACTCAGCTACTTCATCTTTGACAAAGGAGCCAACCATACTCAAGGAAGGAAAGATAGCCTCTTCAATAAATAGTTGGAAAAATTGGATTTCAACCTGCCAAAGATTAAAACTAGACCTTTATCTTTCACCATGCACTAAACTAAAATCCAAGGGGATTAAAGATTCTAAATATTAAAAAAGAAACACTAAATTTGCAGGAAGATAAGATAGGTAGAACTCTTGAAGACATAGGAAAAGACTTTAAGAACAAATCCTCAGTAGCAAAGGAACTAGCACAAAGAATCAACAATTGGGATCTCATCTTATTAAAAAGCTTCTGCACTGCAAGAAAAACCACCAACAGAGGTAAGAGACAACCTACAATGCGGGAAAAAAATTTTACCAGATGTTTCTCAGACAAAGGTCTACTATTTAGAATATATAAAGAACTAAAAAAAAAAAATCAGACCCCAAAATATAAATACTCAATTCAAAAATGGGCATCTGAAATGAACAAATACTTCTCACACAAACAAGTAAAAGCAGCAAATAAATATATGAAAAAATGTTCAACATCACTGGTCATTTGAGACATGCAGATGAAAACAACACTGAGATTCCACCTCACCCCAGATAGAATGGTTATCAGAAAATCGACCAATAACAAAGGTTGGTGGGACTGTGGGGAGAAAGGAACTCTTCTTCATTCTTAGTGGGAGTGCGGAATGGTGCAACCACTATGGAAATCAATATGGAGATAACTCAAAAAACTAGGATTAGAGGTCCCATTTCAACCATTTCATCCCTCAGCTGGGTATCTTTCCAAAAAAATTAAAAGAATCATTCCACAGTGACATATGCACACCCATGTTTATAGCAGCAGTTTATAACAGCTAAAACTTGGAAACAACCCAATTGCCCTCAGTTGGAGACTGGATAAAGAAGATGTGGTTTTTCTATAAAATGGAGTACTACTCGCCATGGAAAATGAGAAACTAGAGACATTTATAGCTAAATGGATGCACAGTGAAGCCATACTCTTAAGTGAAATAAATAGGACACGCATGTGTAATTACCAAATAGTTTCCCTGGTGGGAAAAACTAAAAGTATAAATAAGGTTCAAATTGTATAATTGATAATGTGAAATAGGAAGGAAAGGGCTAAAGCAGTAGGGGAAGTAGGAGGGGTAGGGGAGGGGAAAGACAAGAAGGGAAAATAAAAACTATGAGAAAAGGAAGAACTGGAAACAAAGTCTTTGTAAATAGGGAAGAGTGGAGGGGGTGAAGGGAGGGCAGGCACATAGAGAAGAAATAAGAACCAAGATACATCATGTAAAGGTACAAGATCCCAATGATGAATGTAACTGTACTGTAAACCTAAAAAGTACCAATAAACTTAATGGGGAAAAAAACAAACACATACTGGGCAGTTCCACTTGGATAACACACATACTTCTTAAAATATTGATAACTACTCATTTTTCCTCAAAACATTTCCTTTTCTTCCTGTATTCTTTTTCTTAACAATTTACCTATTTCCCAAGCCAAAAACCTAGGCCAGTGGTGGCAAACCTACAGCAAGCATCCGCAGCAGGCTGTATCACTGAAAACATTAAAAGGTTCACTATCACTGACCTAGAATATATCACAGATTTTACTCACTCTACTCTATAAAAGGTTATCATAACCTGGTAATTTCACCTGCTAAATATCTTTCACTCCTATCTCAATCCAAGCAATCTGATGTTTCTCTCTACAACAGCTTTAATATAGGCAATCATCACTTTTTAAAATTTGTTCTCAGGGGCTGGGGATTTAGCTCAGTGGTGCGGCTGCCTTCCTTGCAAGTGCAAGGATCTGAGTTTGATCCTAGGTACTGAGAAAAAAAATTTTTTTTTTTTTGTTCTCTTTGCCTCAATCTCAATACCTTCAGGTTCTTGTCAGTAACAATGTCAAGATGTGACTAACACAAGTTTAGTGTTATTAGTTTCAAAGAGTTTTAATTGCTCCCAATCTTCTTGAATATGAAATTTATTTTACATGAACTATAAACCATATATGCAATTTCACCTGGCAAGCATAATACCTACTCTCCAACCCCACTCCCATCTTCTATTCATCCTACAAAACTCAGCTCAAAAATTACAAACTTTCTCTGACCACACTTTCAGGCTCAGATAGATCACTGTCTGCTGAAT
The DNA here is from genome assembly GCF_012274545.1 of Fukomys damarensis. Lineage (NCBI taxonomy): Eukaryota > Metazoa > Chordata > Mammalia > Rodentia > Bathyergidae > Fukomys > Fukomys damarensis. The sequence goes on along the minus strand of NW_022900927.1, from coordinate 28,118,032 downwards.
CCACAACATAGTGCTGGCAAACAGAAAATGATCAAAAAGTTCCTATTTGTGAAATACGTAAAAAAAAAAACTTCAGGTTTCCACCTCTGAAGGCCACTGAAATCAATTACATAAAAATGTCTTTAGAAGGCTTCAAAGTTATATTTAAGGCAAAGAAAAAATTCATACAAATACTTGCAAACAAATCAGCTACTTGTATCAAAAACTACTCTGAAGCAAGAAAATTTGTATTTAAGGTCTAAGAAAAGAAAAATAAGCAGGAAAAAGAAGGAATAAATTTATTGCTGATATTATTTAACCACTATCTTTAAATGACAAAGTGAAATTATAGCCACTATAAGAACAGTTTATGCAAAGATATTTATAAATTAAAAAAGTAAAGTGGAGAACACTATGAGGCAAAAATACAAAGACAGAAAATAAATATCAATAAATAAGACACTACCCATTATTAGTACTCTTTTCCTGTTTGTCAAAAAAATTTGAAATCTTAAAAATTCCGCTTATTAAAAAAATTTACAGCCAAGTATTAGCGTCAAAAAAGTACTAATATTAAAAATTTCATATAAAGACAAAATATAAACCATCTCACTTCATTATTCTTTTAAAGGTACTGGATAAGGAGACCTACCTTTGAAAGCCCATATGCAATTTGAACTGTATTATATTAAATTCTTGAGTACTTCAGAATAAGTATTTTTCTGGTAATACTTGTAAAGACTCTATAAAGGCCCAGGTTATAGACCCTATAAAGACCCTAGACTATTAACTAACAAATCTACAGCTGGAAAAGCTTCTTAGGCTTAAAAAAGGATTTGCCTTATGGTTACCTAGCACCCAAAGAGGAAAAATAAAGCCAAAAACATACGTTTCCTACAGAACAAAAGCCCAAAATGCCACTGCTGTGAAATTTACCAGGGAAACTTTAATTCTCCCAAAATATCTCTTGAAAGTCAAGGTTTCTTCTTAAAGCAATCACCACTATTTGGCTTATTTCATCCTTATTTTAATTTTTTTCCTTTTATTGAGTTTATTGATACATTTAAGGTATACAGTACAATTATGTTCATTATTGGGATCGTGTACCTTTGCATGACAGGTCTTGGTTCTCATTTTTTTCCCCTTGTCCCTGCTCTCTCTTCACCCCCTCCTCCCCTCCCCATTTACAAACATTTTATTTCCATTTTTTCATTTTGTCATATTTTTTTCTTTTCCCTTATTATCTTTCCCGTACCCTTCCCATTTTCCCTACACCTTTAGCACTTTTCTTCCTATTTCACATTGTCAATTATATCATTACGATCTTATGTACTATTATAGTTTTTCACACCAGAGAAACTATCCAGTATTTACACATGTGTGACTTTATTTCACTTAGGAGTATATCCTCAAAATGTACCCATTTACCTATGAAAGAATCTACTTTCTCATTCTTTATGGCTGAGTAGTATTCCATTTTATAGAAAAACCACATCTTCTTTATCCAGTTTCGAACTGATGGGCAAATGGGCTGTTTCCAAGTTTTAGCTATTACAAACTGTGCCGCTATAAACATTGGTGTGCATATATCACTGTGGTATGAGTCTTTTAATTCTTTTGGAAAGATACCCAGCAGAGGGATGGCTAGGTCAAATGGAAGCTCTAGTACCAGCTCTTTGAGGTATCTCCATATTGATTTCCATAGTGGTTGCACCAGTCTGCACTCCCACCAACAGTGAAGGGTTGCATTGCAGGTAGAAAGGAACCCTCATCCTTATTTTAAAGCTGTTACACAAAGTAAATTCTCAATTCCTATAAGAAGGTCCCTAAATCAGTACCATTGGTTAAGAAGGCAAGATTCTTTAATTCAACAAATTTTTATACTGCATGCACTACATTTAAAATTATGTATCAGAGATAATCACAATAATTATTTTCACTGTTACAGCAAAGACTAGGCACAATTACTAAATATTTCTCTAGCCAATTTTCAAATAAAAGCTAATTAGCTTTAATGAAGGTCCCTAGATGAGAAATGGGCTGACTCCAACTTTGTACATCACCTTTTCAAAATTCCAAATACATTTTCCAATAGAAATAACATAACAATGGCAATTAAATTCTCAGGGTAGCCCACAAAGGCCCATAACACAGAAGAACCATACTCTCCATATGAATTATTAGAACTGGGAAGTCCGTTCTAGAAATTGTTGCTGAAATTATAAAATAGGATTTGATATTTTATAAATGAGTGTCTTACAATTAAAACAACCTAATTCTTTTTAAAAAACTATTTAAATTTACTTATTACTTTCAATAGGTGATATAATGAAAATCAGTATCAAAGCAAAGACTATTGATTACATTAATTACCTGAAATAAAAAGGTATAGTAGCTAGCTCCCAAAAATGGCCCACTAGTTTTCATTACCAGGTTCCACTGTTTATTAAAGAAACAAAGATAGTTTGTTAAAAACTGACAGAATTAAAAAAAAAAAACCTGATAGAATCACGCTGTACTTAGTAACACACACCTGTAATCCACACCCATAACCCAGCACTCTAGGGGCTAAGGCAGGAAGATCACTGTGAGTTTGAGGCTAGCCAGGGTCACAGTGATTGCTAGGCCAGTCTGAACTGCACAGTGAGACCCTATTACAAAAACAAAAGCAAAAAACTTGATAGAACCAAAACACTAACAGAAAAAGTTCCTTAGAAATCTAAAATTCCAATTTTGTTAGTCAAATTTTAATTACAAAATCTTTATAATAATGAAGGCAAACATTTAAATATCACAGAAATAAATCCTTTGGCAAAAATTTTAGAGCAAACAGTACATGACATTGCAGGCATACCAAACTATACTAAGCAGAAATAAAAATTTAAAAATTTTACAATAATATCCCTGAAATATCTAATTTCAAAACAAAAGAAAATTAAGAAGAGGTTTTTTTCCTACTATTTTAAGAGTTAGCACGGCATCTTAAGAGAAAAAGTCAACAGTAATTAAATGTTAAAATTTTCAACTCAGGAAATATTTTGGGAAAGAATTTTATTTGTATACATTAACTTGAGCTTCTCTTATAACACCCTTTTCTGCTCTACACATCTCATGAACCACAATTTAATTCTATTTTACAGCTGAAAAAAATCCTGAAATTCCAAAAGAATAAAATATATTACTAAAACTTAAATTCAGATAGACAGTATTTGCTTTGACGCCCAGCTCAAACTTCTCACTCACTACGTTACTGTTCAAAACAAGGTTTAACACGGTCACTGTAGGTCTTTAATATTTGCTGTTAATTGGGTGGCTCTGGATAGTTTATTAATACCTCATGGGCTTCACCAAAGGGTAAGCTGAATTACACATCCCAAAAAGAAAGGATGTTTCTGAGTGATATATCATCTACATGAAGAGCACAAATTTCAACATAATAGCTGGTGTTAATTTTTAGGAGCAAAACAAATAAGTTTTTCAACTCTGGTTTGACCAGCTTCGCATTTTTAAAAGGGACAAAAAAAGGCGAGCGTACAATACACCTAGCTGAATTAACTGAATCGGCTTACTCCACGAACTTCATTCCAAAATCAAGAAGACTGGGGAGTGGAAAAAATCAATTTGTCTCGGACCTCTCAAGCGGAAACTACAAAAAGCTCTTGTGGAACACCCCACGGACTCCAATCTGCAAAGGTGAGCACATAAAGAAAACGAGAGGACAGAGGTCGGAGTGAAAGACTGGGTCCAACCAGACCAGGCGTGCTCACGGCGCCTCCTCCTGACGCGGGCCAGAGCTCACCTCTTTGACAGGTGGGAATTTCTTCTTGCACTCCAGTGACAAGGCCCGCAAGTCGCTCTGCATATTCTCCAGCAGCTTCTTCACCGCCTCGGGGCTATTGGTGCCGGACATGATCCCCCCAGGTCCGAGCTGATTTCTGAGCCACACAAATAAGCTCTGGCGCTGTCAGCTGCTCGGGGCAACGCGCAGCTCCCCTCCGGCGTCCCCAGACCCGGGTGCAGCTCAGCTCTTGGGCTAGCAGGACTCTGCCGGGCCTGGGCTGCGAACCAGGAGCGAGCCGAGCGCCCCGCGCAGCCTCCTCGTAACACCCCCGACTCTAGTCGGGGGCGCACCCGCAGTC